>NC_051176.1:179110181-179410181 GCF_013339695.2 Rhipicephalus sanguineus
AATGAAGGTTAAGCGTGAGCAAAGGGTGAGCATAAGCACATATATAATGCGATCGCGATCGCGCTCACAAACAAGTCGCTACTCGCTATCAAACCGTATC
Organism: Rhipicephalus sanguineus; assembly: GCF_013339695.2. Classification (NCBI taxonomy): domain Eukaryota; kingdom Metazoa; phylum Arthropoda; class Arachnida; order Ixodida; family Ixodidae; genus Rhipicephalus; species Rhipicephalus sanguineus. The sequence continues at coordinate 179,110,282 of NC_051176.1, forward strand.
GCACAACTGAAAAGATCGCAAAAAGTGACGTATATGGAGCGTTTGTAAGGCTGCTCAAACATCCTTTGGTGTCATAGAACCTTTGGCCTGACAGTGGGTGATATAGTGGGCAAAGTGCGACACGCAGCGCTTGCAAGGTCGGCACGTGCTTTCGCGCAATCTTGTTTGTAAAATCAGTCAAGGCTGGAAGGTACAATGCGGTGTCACATGCAGTGCGGCGCGAGTTTCAGCTGCTCGAAACGGTGGCAGCCAACATGAGTTCATTTCTTTATTTATTATTTTTTTACCTTTCCTGCTTTACCGGTAAATTACCATCTCTGTGTTTGCGGGAACGAATGCCGGCCGCGGCGGCAGCATTTCGGTGAAGGGAAAATGGTAGAGTCCCGTGTGCTTAGATTTAGGTGCACGTTAAAGAATCGCAGGTGGTCGAAATTTCCGGAGCCCTCCGCTACAGCGTCTCTCACAATCGTATTGCGGTTTTGGGACAGGGGGGCCCGGCCCCTCCTCCATTTTTTAAGGTGGGGCTCGGCCCCCCCCCCCCCCCCCCCCCACTGGGCCGGTCAACTTCATGTAGCTCTGTGGCACCCATTTGACAAGCGCTGGAGGCGATTTGTTCGACAGTAGTGCTTTGTGCGGGGAAATTATAGCTCTCTCGTTTTCCGAATAATGACTTAATCGCGATTATGACTCATGAATTTTGCCTACTTTTTTAGGCAAGTAGTTGTGAAAAATAAGATATAGCATTGTCGTGCCTGAGGTTCTCAATGCAATGAGTCACCTAATGAATGTTCTGCGTTGCAGCTAGAGTTATAATTGCTTTGAGCTCCCGTATCTTTTACCCTTTATGGTCCCGAGTTATTTTTGAAAAATTGTACCCAAAATGCCATTTTTTGGCGCTTGATTAGATTGGCACATTGAATAAATTCCGGAAATACACTCGGAATAATATAGTTATTTGTACAACATTCATAAGCATTTGTTGTATTCTAGAGACAGTTGGCTTCACTACACTGTGATCGTCCTAAACACAACTTCTGTGGCCTGTGAGGGTTTCTCACCCTGTTGATGAGAAAGGATGAGCTGGTCCCGATCCTGTATGGTATTCGAAAAAAAAAAAGCAACCTCTGATAAGAAAGCAAGACGGGAAAATCTTTTTTTCCAGTGCACACAGTGTGCTAGTTAATGCAGATAATTAGCGCATACAACACGTGAGAATAAATGTTTATTTCGCAGACACAAAGTCCTTTGTACGTTGACGTGTTTACGTTATGGGCTTTGCACTTTTCTAATAAGTTAAGATGATTGATGGTGTCAGTAGCGCATCCACGATGGAGGACGGAGGGGGGGGGGGGGAGGAAGCCGACACCTAGCATAGTATGTCGTTTCCGTGCTTCAGCTGCAGGAAGCCAACAACAAATCAAATGCTAAACAATAATAATCCTAGTCGTGAATTCTGGTCTGCAGTCCAATATGTAAGAACATAATTGTGCATACGGTTACTGCGAAGGTTTCCGAAACGTGCGATCTGGGAAAAAAATAGTACGCTATATTTTATCGAGACTAATGCATACGCCCTCGAACACAATTTTCCAGGTGCATACCTTGATCTACGACGACACTACTAACCTAAATTCTATGCGGAGTGGTGAACTAGAGAGAAATTCCAACTTTTTTTTTGCAAATTCTGCGCTCCAAAAGCGTTTTGCTATTGACCGTACGCATTTACAGCAACTTCAAAAAAGTGACGAATGACCCAAGATTGCGATAAACGCAGCCTGCCACAAACCTAAAACGTTTATTTCACTGCCATTTCTCGCGTGTAGCTTGCAGTGAAGAGCGACAACACAAAGACATTCGTGTTGGGTTGCTGCATCAGCCTTCTACCTTCCAGTGCCGCAGTTAACACTCCAGTACTATACGTCATTACAAACAGCTCAACTACTCAGAGAGTGTTCGCTGATGCAAACCTTCGGTGTAGGAAGTTCTGTGCCGATTACGCGAACTTTTTTTTTTTTCGTGTGTGTACGTGTGTGTGTGTGTAGGACGTCCACTGTATGATCCAGCAGTTGCGCAAGTGCAGCTGACTTACGAAGAAGAGTGGTTGCCCGCAGCGATACAGACGCACTCGAGAAGCTGGTACCATCCACTGTCTAATCTGTCCTCGTCAGACGTTTTGGCTTTCGCTTGTCGACCACCTGATGCAATCATGAGCAGCGGTTGCAAGCGCGTAAAAAAAACTTACGCAAGGACGTGCCTTTAGCGATGTAGTCGCGGGAAACGCTTGTTGAAGGTCGTTATGTCGACTGCATTAAATCGACTTTCTTTCCCTGCGAACATGTGCGCCATAGCTCTAAGCTATTCACCGCAGCATTTCCTTAACGAAAAATCACCCTTTCCGTCGGTGGGATCCGAACCCACAACCTTCGAATTGCGCGCCCGATGCTCTATCAATTGATGTACGATGGAAGTCGCTTCCCCGTCCACTTCGTTCGGTGTTTCTGTACATGTAGTCGACGTTTGTGGTTGTGGATTCGGAGGTTCTAGGTTTCGATCCAAACGACAAAAGGGGGATATTTCGTCCACTTTAATTCATTTCAATTTACCACATTACTATACACTAGAGTTAAAGAGAACAATTAAGGTCCCATATGCTTTCATTATTCTAATTGTCTGTTGGATCCATTTAGCTGGCAGTTTGTGAATCACAAAGTTCACACTGGACAACATACTCATTAAACAAGATCCAATGTGCGATAAGCTCTTGCAAATGCCGAGGAGTGTGTGGTCGCACACACATTTGTGCTACGGAAGGATTCTGGACTGCTCGGGATATGGCGCATAACCGCACTAAGCAGAATGGAATGCAAGGTTGCTCCTCCGTCTTGAGTTGGGAGTGTGTTCCACGAGACGGTCGTTCAGCCAGGGGCCAGTTTGTACTATACGCAGTTACAGCCACAGGAGAGCGAGATGACCTCGTTATTGTTAAAAAAAAATTGCCTTTCTGATGTCCCGTGCTCGAACATAGAAGCACTGTCAAGGTACACCACTCGACAGCGGTGCTGACGATGGTAATTCGTAAATGTGGCACGTACCATTTAGGCAGAATTGTACAAGAACTGGGCTTCACAAGAAATCATGATTCAGTGAAAGGTGAACACAGGAGCAACGGGAGCTGCATCGATAAGACGACCGCAAATTTCAGAACATTGTATATGTGCAAAATAACTGGTTAGAAAAGATGTAGAGCTCGGGATAAGGACGTGCAAGGCACCCTTTCGTTTAATATACGGTAGTCCACAAATACCTCCTCCATGAGATCATACTTAATGCGTGGAATGGAGCCGCGTATTCTTTACTGTCCTGCTGCATGGCTTCAAGGCCCTTTCCCATCTGCACTTTATGTCCCAGACCCTCACCATCTTCCTGTTCTTGACTTGTTAATATTTTTCTTTTTTTTTAATTTTGCTTAGCGCTTTTTGTTGCGACACCTTGCCTTTTTTTATGTTTGTGGATCTTTGCATGATGCTTTCGCCGCAAAGTCTGAAGGGCAGGCACGGCTAGTGATAGATATATATCTAGTCTGGTTACAAGGAAACCTTTTCACTGTTTGTTAACCTCGAATACGCAAACAGTGTCAAGGCAGGAACTTCTGTTTATATCAGCCCGGTAGACGAGGTGATCCTTATGTTGAAGCTTGGGTCTATTCCTGAGGCCCAGTTTCTTTCGGTTTACCTTCCACATCACCTCGTGATGGCGCTTGATAAGTTGATAACAATCGCTGCGTCCACTCTCCAATCCTTTGGCGGAAAAGGAGAGTTTTTTACTGCATCAAAAGTGATCACTGTAGGGACGTATGCTACCCTTTATGGCGACACAAACTGTCGATAGCGAAAGCCGTTTTCCAGGCATTCCAGAAGTTATTAAGCACATGATTCGTCCACGCAACAAGACTTTTCGTCGATCGCTGGGACCAGCTTCTCACAATCGGTGTTGCAAAACTTTTTAACAGCCGAGCTGTTTAGGCTTTGCGTCCTGCCTTCGGCGTTCGCAAAAAACTCGGCGGGTATACGCCACTGACAGCGGATATGTGCCAAGCACCTAGCCATCGACGCCTAGTGATAGGCAATCGATTACCAATCAATATCTAATCGATAATCGATCAATAACGAATAAATTCTAGAAAATGCTTAGATGACGTTAGCCTGACCCAAGTGCATGACCCATACCTTGTGATAACTACTCGATAGCCGATCAATAGCTAATCTTTAATCTACCAATAACCAATGCATTATAAAAAATGCTTGGATGAGCTTGGCCTTACCCAAATAAATGCATGACCGATACGTTGTGACAACCAATCGATAGCCAACGAATAATTTATCAATAACATAAATTCTAGAAAATGCTTGCTCGTGCTTACCCTAGCCGTTACATACGATGTGCCACGAAAGAAAGGGAAACGCCACAAGCTCCGCTGCTTCCTCAGTCTTCGCACCACTAGTGCGTAGCTGCTCTCTCTCTCTTTTTTTTTTTTTTTTGTTGAGTGCGTCGCTAAATTGAAACGACAAAGCCTCTAAATGTTCTTTCTTTAGTAGGTTGCTAAAGTTGCCGCTTAAACTGTCGAATGAACTTTAAAAAATGTAGGCGGTTTGAAACACACCCATCTGTTCCCTTCTTCTACTCATTCTTTATCTTTAACCTGACCGCTAAGTTGCATTTGTACATAAACACGTACATTATTGATGTTAATTTAATTTTTGTTCTCTTTTATAGTAACCAGCTTTATCGAAGCACAAAGTGGGCATGCGTGGTAGAATCGGTGTATTGTAATGTAACGCGCACTTCGCATGGGTCAAGACTGCTTCGTTTGACAAATAATTGCCTCCAACATGACTGATTAGGGCTCTCCGTATTCCTCGTCCTCCCTTCTAACGATACGTTGGGCCATCTACGTGTATTCTTTAAACATAAATAGCTTCTCGAAAGTCACTTTCGAAGCAGCTTTTCTAAACTTCTATGTGTATAGTATTGATGCCAAACGGAAGCAGTAAACTCCACGGTGATTCAGACAATAAGACGCAGTGGTGCCGCTTGCTGATCCATCGTCATCTTGGTCATGCTTGAACTTGTTGTAAACATATCCTGTCAATAGCGTCGTACGTCAGCTAAACTTAACGATATGTTGTCAATTGTTTTATTCCGTCACCAAGAAAAGTCGCCTGGGGATAAATAAATTTAAAAAAACACTTCTAATTAAACAAGAGTGTTCAGAAAGTCACAGTATCTATAGCAACCAAATATCCCGTATGAGGCAACGCTGTACCCTAACTAGATACCTTCTTATCCTTTTCCTTATCAGAACCCTCTTCCTGCTAACTGCATGTCGTGTTGAGCTAGAAATTACGCGCAACGTATTGTTGTGTGGCGCTATGCACTGCGAGAGAGAGAGAGAGAGAGAACAAAACCTTTTTAATGAAAACCAATGGTTTCCTCGATTGTGGGAGGCGACGACGGTTAGTCGGCCAGGAGCCCCTGCTGCACTGCGAGAGTTCTGCTGTATATGCGGTAAAAGATCGAGCACGCTGTATCATCAGTGGTTTGTTGATTTCATGAAAATGGTGAGTCCTACTTCGAAACTGCACTTCACAAATTATAGATGCAGCGTAAGCACTTGCCAAACTACGTTTGTATACAGGGTGTTTTTTTTTTCTTTAGACAATACAGATTTTAACAGCGGTGCCGTTTAAGCTTTTCGTTCCACCGTTTCGCGGGACCAGCCACAGAAAGCGGGTATGTGCCAAGCAGCTCCTAGCATAGCATAACCATGCATAGTATAGTATAGCAAGGGTGTGGGAAAGGGAAGCGAGGGCGAGGACGAAGGAAAGTAAGAGGGGACATGGCAAATCGTGTACATGCAAGCTGCTGCTAGCATGTTCATAGCCATAGATAGTATCCTATAGTAATTAAGGGGGTGGAAAAGGAGAAGGGGACAGTGTGAAGCATAGCATAGCCTTGCACAGTATAGTTTAGCAAGGGGGTGTTGAATATTGTTTGAACCACCCTCGGGGAAGTTACGTACATCGAGGGACTATTGGCAACGACGAAGAAGAAGAGAACGTTGAGTGAAATAGAACACGCTCTTTGATTGACATGGATGCCCGGTTTTGCGCCTCTTTTCTCTACGCCTTTAGACACTGAAGCGCGCTTTTCCCACAGGGGATCAGAAAGGCAAATTAGAGTGAGGAGGACTGATTTTAGGGTGAGGAGGAGGTGGGAGGGTACACCATAGCATAACCATGTACAGTATGTGAGGGTGAGGAGGAGGGAAAGGAGGAGTGAGGGCAATATAGAAAGAGATAAGGAAATAAAGAAAGAAGAAAGGAGAAGACTGATGGTCGGGTGAGAAGGAGGGAAAGGAGTCGGTGGGAGGGTACATCATAGCATAACCATGTACAGTTAGCATAGCTAGGGATGGCAAAGAGAAGTGAGGGTGAGGGGAAGTTATGTGAGGGTTAGTAGGAGAGAAAGGAGGAGTGAGGGCAATATAGAAAGAGATAAGGAAAGAAAGAAAGAAGAAATAAGAAGACTGATGGTCGGGTGAGAAGGAGGGAAAGGAGGGGTGAGAGGGTAAACCATAGCATAACCATCTACAGTATAGCATACCAGGGGGTGGGAAAGAGAAGTGAGGGTGAGTGATGTGAGGAGGAGAAAGAGGAAGGAAAGGCAGGAAAATTAACCAGACGCGCGTCCGGTTTGCTATCCTACGCTGGGGGAAGGGGATTAAGGGAGAGAAAGAAGGGAGCATACAAAAAAGTAACAATACACGCGAGCTTAAAGAACACAGCTGCGTTCCATAGTACTGGACTCAGGATCTCATACGTTCCGCTGTAGAGAGTCGTGTCATGGTGCCTACTGAAGGCTTGCAAGTACTGGACACAGAACATCCAGTACTTGTACGGACTGAGCGTAGGGTGATTTCAGCTTGCCGACGAACACGCGAAGTGTGTCCAACAGTGACTGAAGCACCATGATGGTTGGTTTGTCTTCTTCAGGCAACAGGTCAGTCGGAGATTCAGTGCGCACTGTTGCCGATGTGCAATGTGAATCTGCATGTCGCTGCGACTTCGGCGACGCAGGCCAAGCTGCGTCAGTAGTGTCCATGCCTTCATTGTCATTCTGGTTTGCGCCGGCCGTCGATGATCTCTGTGACTGTGGCTTCGGCAATGGAGGCCAAGTGGAATCTCCAGAAACTGTGCGTTTTACTGCAGTTCGTTTCGTGCCGACCGCGAAGGGTCTGGGTGACAAGGGAGTTGGTGAAGCAGGGCGTTCAAGGGGCGCTGCAGATGCACAAGCATTGGTTTTCTTGGATGTACGTCGGCGCCGATTTCGCCGCTGACTGTTTCGGCAGCCTCGCGATGCGATGTATGGTTCCTTGCCATTTGTTTCAACACAGCAATTTCTCTTTTCATTTTGGGGCACTGTTTTGAGGAAGCTTCTTGAGTGAGTGATGTAAGGGTTAGGAGGAGGGAAAGGAGGAGAGAGGCCTATATAGAAAGAGATAAAGAAAGAAAGAAAGAAAGAAGAAAGAAAGAAAGAAGAAAGAAAGAAAGAAAGAAAGAAAGAAAGAAAGAAAGAAAGAAAGAAAGAAAGAAAGAAAGAAAGAAAGAAAGATGAAATAAAGAAGAAAGAAAGATGAAATAAAGAAGAAAGAAGAAGATGTGGAAAATGATAATGAAATTTGAAAGAAAGAGGAAAGGAGAAGATGAAGAAAGACGAAATAACTCAATCTGCGTTCTCCAGGTGATGGCGCTTGCTTCCCAGCTCCGCTGTTTACTCAGATTTCACAGGCGTGGATCTGGCTGTAATTTTTTTTATAAAAATGCTATGACAGTCACGCTTCTGTCGTCTTCGCACACGAACTCCATGTCGAGGCGGAAACACTTCGTCGAAGCTAAAGTGACACTAAAATGGCTAATTAACAAAAGCTAGCTAATTAAATTTTAATTGTCGAATTGAAGGCCCGTGTTTATGTGGGAAAGTTGTGGGCCATCGCACTTCATGACATAACCATTTTTTTAGAAGTGACGAAAGTTGCACCTAATTTGCGATATTCATCATCGAATTTTAAAGGGGCCCTGCAACACCTTTTCGGCATGGTCAGAAAACGCTGCCGATCGGTAGTCGAGGCTCCCTAGAACACGCGAGCAAAAACATTATAGCGCAGCACGCGGCCTGGGATTTACAATAAATTCTCAAAGTCAGCTAAAAAGCGCTTTCTCTTCTCGCGACAAAATTATGCTTACGGTGTCACTGCCACTGGCCACGCCATTGGCTGATTTGAACATGGCACGCTGGGTAGTTACTGGAGGCTGTCACTTGCCCGAGCCCGCGCGCGATCACGCTGAATGTACGCCGCGCGTTCGAAGAAAAAAAAAAAGAAAACGCGCTCAAGGTCACGAGGCGCGCGTGAAGCACCTTCTTCCCCTGTCCCGCCCGTCCCTGCTTAGCTTCCAGCGCTTTCGCCCGGACGAGAGAAGAGAGAGAGCAATTACAACGTGCGACAAATCTTTGTAACTGCGTTCGTACTGGACGGATTCTAAAAATTTTTGCGGTGGTCAATTCGTGAGGAAATAAGCTCGTTCAGCGAAGCCATTCCATGGCTACTTGGAAAAGTGTTGCAGGGCCCCTTTAAAAGGCGATATCGAAACTGACCGCACCCGGCGCTCAGGAAACACGGCCACTCTGTTACGTCAGATAAGAACTTTGCGTGACGAGGAGGAGACGAAATTAAAATGAAGGAGCGTCGTGGTAGTGTCTTGTCGTGCAAAGCTACAAGTTGTCTCTCTTGCACTAGCGGATCCGTGTGATATGTTTGCTGCTTATGTGCTTCTCTCCCGCTGTGCGCAAGAGAGAGAGAGAGAGAAAGTAAACGTTCATTAGCAATTCCAATTAGCAACTAAAGTAGGTGCATGGAGCCCTTCGTCAAGTGCTCCACTGGCGGCTCGCCGGGCCCGGTCCAGGTTTGCCAGTTGGCTTCCCAAGGCCTGATCCGAGAGTCGCGTCTCCCACGACCAGTGTGGTAATGTATGTGTTTTTTATGAGCGCGGAGTTTGCCGCAACAGGACCTGAGGAATAGCTGTATGTATCGTGTGTCAGTGTGGGTATCCCTCCGCGCCAGGGGCACTCATCGCGATATTCGGAGGGGTGTATCTTGAAAACCATCATACCCTCCTTTTCTTTCTCTATACAGCATAAAACTTGGGGGCAGCCACTGCGGTGCTTCTTGCAGACATGCGAAAGAGTTTTTCGCGCCTCTAAGAATGCTACAGACAAGCGCTACACATCACGCGCAAAGAATAAGCGGTTTACCTGTGTATCTCAGGCGGCTTGCCGTTTTTCCTGACCAGATTCTGCTTCGGTGCTCCTTGATTCAAATTTCGTCACTTCCTTGTCACGGGTAGTTCCGGTCTGGCGCAACAAGGCGGTCGTGTTTCCTGCGCGTCGGGCGCGGTCAATTTCGACATCGGCCTCAATATTCGTTGAGAATATATCAAATTCTGCACAGCTTTTGTCATTTCTAAAAAAAAGGGCATGCCGTGAATTGTCACGGCCTGCAACTTTCGCATATTAACAACTGCCCTCAAGTCATTAACTAAAGTTAATTAACGAGCTACTGTTAATTGGTCGATCCAATGTAACTTTAGCTGCGGTAAAGTATTTCCGCCTCGACGTTCTAGTTCGTGCGCGAACACGACAGGAGCCTGACTGTCATAGGATTTTTAACAAATCTGTATTTTCTAAACACACACACACACACTGTATAAAGGTGCTGGGTCATAAAAAGTTTCACAGCCTATTTTATGGAAAGCGTACAATATACATATATGAAGCTTGGCTTACTTTAACTTGTGTCGTTATGATTCCGAAGTGATCGCGCGTTTTATTACTGTCGTTTTCATATACAGGGTGTTTCACGTAACTATAACCAAATATTAACAGCATCTCTGTTTATGATCGGCTTAACCCCGTACAGCATTCGTCCAAAATTATCGTCGTCATGAACGGCGCGCGCTCTCTTCGTCCTCTTCTTCTTTGCGTCCCGAACACGGGCGCCCAGCGCGCGCTCTCCTGCTGCGCCGATACGTCCGGCCAGGGATGCAATAACTCGCATGGGCGAGAGGACGAGTACGGAGAGAGAGAGAGAGAGAGGGAAGAGAGAAAGACAGAGAAACAAATTAAGAGAGAAAGAGATAGAAATAAACAGACAGCAAGACAGAAAGAAAAACAGAGAGAAAAAAAAGAAAGAGCGACAAACAAGGAAAGAGATAGAAAGAGGAAGCGAGACATAGATAGAGAGAAAGGGGAGAAAGAGAAAAAGATAGAAATAGCGAGAAAGAAAGATAAATAAATAGGGAGAGAGAGAAAAAAAAGAGAAAGAAACGCATACAAAATGAGAGAGAGAAAGAAACAGAGAGAAAGAGAAAAGGAGAAAGAAAGAGAAAAATAAGGAGAAATAAGGAAGGCCGCCCAGCTCTGCCGTACATTCAGGCTAGGCACCATTAGTGCGAAGTCGCCTTAATTTTTTTTTGCAAGTTAACCGCAACTGGATGAAACCAACGACATATGGGTTGACGTCATGTGGCGCTCGTTAAGGTATTTTTTATATTGCGCTTAATTGCTTGATTGATTAAGATCAATTATGCAAAAATTTTAATATTCACTTTAGGGCCAGACATTTCAAGACGACCGATCCAATTTTTTGCGGCGGCGTAAATGCTGCGTGGCGATTTTTTTATGGCATTTAAAGAAAGCCCGCGAAATATGAAATAAAGCCACGTGACTGCCCTTGCGTGCTACCGTAACTGCAGCGCTCTCGAGCGTGCTTCGAGCGAAACGGCCGGCGCGCGGACCGTCAACCTATAGCGCCGCGGCGACGGCGCTTCCTTGCCGTGTGCAGCCGTCAAAAATGCTGACGCACTGGGAAGCCGATGCCTCGAGCCGCGGCCGCTCATTTCGCCCGCTCCCGGCGCCGTTTGCTTCATATCAAATTACGCGTGTTTTTTTGGGATTTCTAAAAATGGGTGTGCCATAAATTGTCACTTCCTACTACTTTTCTATATAAACAATTGTCCTCAAGTCAATACTTAAATGGTTGTTAATTAAAAAGTTTAATAGAGAGTTTCTGTTACTTAATCATTTCAATACAACTTTACGTGCGGCAAAGTATTTCCGGCTCGACGCAGAGTTCGTGCCCGAACACGACAGGAGCCTGACCGTCATAGGACTTTTTATTAACGAATCTGTATTTTCTAAACACACACACGCACACACCCTGTATTTAGGTGCGCATTAAAGAGCCCCGGGTGGTCAAAAATTAATCCGACGTTACCCACTACGGCATGCTTCGCAATCATTACGTAATTTTGTCGTGTAAAGACCGAGAATTTAATTTCGAATCTTACGGTCTAGTATGCTCAGGAGGACCAGTGGTTGCGACGGGCAGTGAAAAAACGGTACAGACTCATTTTTAATGACTCTCAAATTCTCAGAGCGATGTTATCGACAGGCCGGTCGCACATGTGCACCATCATGACGGATTACTCAGTACAGTGGCACAAGCTACCTGATGCTACGAAAAAAAAAAAATGGAGAAAAAAAAGGGAGGACGCGCCGTGATATGTATGTATGTATATATATATGTATATATATATATATATATATATATATATATATATATATATATAAAGAAGGAAAGAAGTGTTAATTTCAAGGGCTCGTTTTCTTTGTTATACACAATATTAATGAGAACTAACAGACAATAATGCCAAGGAAAGTATAGGGGATGTTTTTAGTAATAAATGTAAGGTAATTGTCAAGAAAGAAAAGTGGACGAAAAGATAGCTTGCCGCGGGCAGGGACCGAACCTGCGACCTTCGAATAACGCGTCCGATGCTCTACCAACTGAGCTACCGCGGCGGCCATCCCCCCGTCCACTTTATAGTGTATATGTGTGCATTTAAACGTGGGAGCGTCAGTCAGCGCCGCCAGTAGCCATGACGGCGAGTGTGGAACACTCTTTTTCTGCCTTGTTGGCGTCACGTAGCACGTGAACTTATTACGAGCTGGCAGCTGACCAATAATCCCTCGCATACTACCGAAAGCATCAAGTCTGCCAGAACGAGACCCTCGCTATGAATGAAGGAAAGAAGTGTTAATTTCAAGGGCTCGTTTTCTTTGTTATACACAATATTAATGAGAACTAACAGACAATAATGCCAAGGAAAGTATAGGGGATGTTTTTAGTAATAAATGTAAGGTAATTGTGAAGAAAGAAAAGTGGACGAAAAGATAGCTTGCCGCGGGCAGGGACCGAACCTGCGACCTTCGAATAACGCGTCCGATGCTCTACCAACTGAGCTACCGCGGCGGCCATCCCCCCGTCCACTTTATAGTGTATATGTGTGCATTTAAACGTGGGAGCGTCAGTCAGCGCCGCCAGTAGCCATGACGGCGACTGTGGAACACTCTTTTTCTGCCTTGTTGGCGTCACGTAGCACGTGAACTTATTACGAGCTGGCAGCTGACCAATAATCCCTCGCATACTACCGAAAGCATCAAGTCTGCCAGAACGAGACCCTCGCTATGAATGAAGGAAAGAAGTGTTAATTTCAAGGGCTCGTTTTCTTTGTTATACACAATATTAATGAGAACTAACAGACAATAATGCCAAGGAAAGTATAGGGGATGTTTTTAGTAATAAATGTAAGTAATTGTGAAGAATGGTAGGTATAATTTATTATAGGTGGAAGCCACAACATTGGCTAAGGCTGGAATCTAGTACTGCAGATCCTTTAGTCATCAGGCCCGTTCGGCTTATGCTCTTCGTGCAGCGACAATGCACGGAACAAGTTTTAGCTACTAAGTGCATGTGTTAAATGCATGCTAAGTGCATGCTTTTCGTCCACTTTACTTTTTTAACATCTATGTCACAATGACTACAATACACTTTTAAAAGAGAGAGAGAGAGAGAGAGCGAAACGCATAGAATACATTGCTGGATGGCACGAAATGCTGCCAGAAACGGGTGAATCGCTTTGTCGATTGTATTTCAAGTGTGCACAAAATTTCGCTTTCCTGCGGGCATGTGACATTGGCCAAACAAGCCGAGAGAGGACATAAATTCATTAAATGGCGGGCCATCTTCTCATAGTGCGTCACCTTGTCAATTGTGTCATTCCAATCCGTTCCGTCGCCCTGACTAAACAACGTGAGAACACACGTCAATCTATCACATCAGTAAGAATGCCACACTGTGCGTACGCCAGCCACATACTTATTACTTTACGACGAGCATTGACGTTTGCTTGCTTTATCTGTTCTCGACATGCGCGATACGTCCCGTTCTTAGGCGTGTGTTTCCGCGCTCGCATGAAGATCAATTATGAGCTGAGCGCATGTGGTGGCGTCACTTCCTTTTTTATCCTTTTGTTTCCTGAAGTCTGAGATATTTTAATAAATAAATTTGATACCTTGGGTCTCATTCCTATAAGCGTTTGGAGAACTAATAAGTGACTAATTTAATTTCTAAGCCACTCATCTGATGATGAATGAAGGAGAGAATTTCGAGGGCTTGCTTCTTTGTTTGACACAACCTTAGTGAAAACCAGCAGATAATGAGGCCAATGAAGGTATAGGGAGCGCTAATTGTAGGGTTTCTTTTAAAAGTGTATTGTAGTCATTGTGACATAGATGTTAAAAAAGTAAAGTGGACGAAAAGCATGCACTTAGCATGCATTTAACACATGCACTTAGTAGCTAAAACTTGTTCCGTGCATTGTCGCTGCACGAAGAGCATAAGCCGAACGGGCCTGATGACTAAAGGATCTGCAGTACTAGATTCCAGCCTTAGCCAATGTTGTGGCTTCCACCTATAATAAATTATACCTACCATGACCATGACTACGCACAATGTTTTCTAAAGTGTGCCAGAACGTAAGATTATTCGACTATACACCGAAGTTAATGAGATGCAACTAGACAGCGTAAGTTATTCGGATGTATACAGCATAAAACCTCCACATCTAGAAATATGCACGCCGAATCAGGTCGCTCTCATGCCGCTTCGGCTGATTCACTGCTGATTTAGCGTTTCCGCCGTCTGGCAGCAGATCCTGTACTTTCGACCGATCTGTGTAATCTGTCTCCTTCGCGTGATGCAACGGCATTACTGGCGCGTTGTATTTGATTAGGTGGTATGAGCCTAAAAGCGGTCGTTAGCAAAACAAAGCATGAAGATTGCATCTACCTAGTAATGTTTAGAACGCTGCTCAATGATCACGTAATTGTCCGATCCATCGTGATCCGAGCAGTATCCCTACTAGCTGGTGTCCGGAATAAACAGCGAGAAAAGTAGATTGAGTATCCGCGTACCAAACTTGATTGGAGCAGCGCTTCGTAGGAGGTATACCACGCACCTGTGCAGATACCTTTCCGTAGCCAGAGGATTTGGCCTTCACTAAAGGATGCCATAGCACCTTATTCTCTCGGCCTTCCTGTAATAGTAAGTAACCAAGGACGAGGGTGTAAGTATCTTTATCATGAGTCTTCGTCGAGGTGTACGGTCATTGAAGATAAATTTGTTGCCTAAATAAAACACAAGGTGACTGCGCAGGTTGAGACTAATGGGAACGGAGGAAAGTATTTGTTGCCTTAGTCCTCGTAGGCTTTCTGGGGGCATCGGAGCTTCTGCATTCGAGACACTTGCTAAGAAACGAACAAGACACTGTGGCACCCGGATTTTTGACGCAATCGTATGAAGCAAACAGTTTATGAAGCCTATTAAGCCAATTAACCTTAATTTGTTAAGGTCCATTGTTACCTTAATTGTTACCTTAATTACAAGATGCATTTACGCTACTGTGAACTCGCTCTCAACAAAATGGTGGAAAGCTCGCACGCTGAGCGGCACCGTCTTCTTCGTCGTTTTCGCTACACAAACTTAAATTGAATAAAAGTTTAGGATAACGGATGATCTTGGGTGAGGATACCGCGCTTGACGTTTACCACACAACTTGCAAGATACCAGGCGTCGTCTTCGTCGAAATATTTTTGCTTTCCAAAACTTGCCCCCCTCCTTCATACATTCTCACAGCTATAGGATCAGTGACCGCAATTATCGGCACTGTACCGAAGGCGTCCGACGCCTGCTTAGCGTAAATATCGTTGTGGGCCCGACGCCAGGCCGAGGCGAGCACGTGACAGAACCTCGCCGTGCTAAACATGCGCCGTCGACGGGGTGGAAGAGTCCCCCGCGCGTGCTGCATCGCACGCAGACGATCGGCTTCCTCGAGACTTCGGCCCCTGCTCAACAGGCGGCGCCACTATCGACAGCCGCGGCCGGCCAGCGGCCAAACAGCTGTTATCTCGCTACATCCGTTTTAACTCCAAGCTGGCGCACGCAGCGGGCGGTGTTTTTCGCTACGGCGTGCTGCACACGCGCACCGCGGACGGGGACGCGCGCGCGCGTTGAGTGATTGCAAGCAAGCGCCGGTCGCTTTCCCGCTTGTCGCCCCCGGAGACGCTGAGCACGGGCGCTGTGGTTCCGGCCGCAGCCCGCGATGGCCCAGCAGAACGGTCCCACCACCAACGGGGTTCGGATACGTCGCACCCTGAGCCTGGCCAATGCACTGCAGATCCAGGAATACGAAGCCAAAGAGCGCCGCCTCGCCCCCGACTCGCCGTGAGTGCGCGTCTTGCATCCTACTGTCACTTGGCCCGTATTACGCGAATAGCACGCTTTCATCACCGATACGAGCGCATGTTTATCCTGTCCGCAGTGCTGCTGTTAACTTATGTCGGATCAACATATATGTATAATTGGTGTTGTTGTTGGCGTGTTAAGTCAATCGTCTATAGAAAAAATACGAAGACAATTGGCTAAGCATGACCACCTACTTGTCGCGGCAAATACCGCGCGTGGTCCGAGTTCTCGCACGAGTCCATAAAATGGTCGCAAATGACAGTATGCGTGGTATAGGACAACCGTTATTTACGTATGTATATTATATTTTTGCCAAAGGCGATTTCGCAGACGCAGCTTATCGTTACGAAGGGTGTATGTAGATACCTGATCTTATGTTGCTTACACCGCCCTTCAGTCCATTTTCACTGCGCGGTATTATTATTTTTTCCTAATTCCGCTTTATATCTCGAATTGACTATAGAGAATCTATAGAGATTCTTTCCGAATTCTCTCTGTTTTATTTTACGCTTGCTATAGCACGTCTTCCTGTACCACTGGGACGGAGTGATGACACTGTTTCGGTGCGATTTTGTTACTTATATATTTATACATTTCCACGATCGCAGCGGCTGCACTCGGATGCGGGCCACAAGCGCGTATCAAAGATGCTGCTACGCGAAGTGATAATCCGAACCTTTTCGTTGTAGCGTAGGCCACCAACCTCCCTAAAACAATGGGGAGGCTAAAAAATCACTGAAAACCCGTCCTAATTTCTTGTTCGTTGTAAGTTCAATATTATTCTGTCTTGAGTCTTCTCTCTAGTGGGTCTCTTTCTTTAGCACATAACTCGACCGAACCGTTTCCTTGCACTCGACACTGCAGCTTACGTTGATTAACATTTTCTTGTGGAGTTGACGTGGTGAGAAGTATTGAGAAATTAAACGGATCTCTAGCTTTTATTAAATCATCGTCTCTCCGTCGCGCTTTTCTCTTGAAGCGATGACAAACCACCGCATCGTGACAAATAAGGTGAAAAGATCTCAGAACAGGATATTAGGAGTAATTAAAGAAAAGCCCATTTCGGTAGAAGTGAGTACATATAGCGAACTATTTTCTGGATCCCGGTCACGTACGTGTACTCTCGTGCCTGGCAATTAGAAAAAAAAAAGAACTGAAAAGGCGCACGTAGCGAGACTGAGCTTTCCTGGACCTTCGGTCAACGAATGCCATCGCAAAAGTTGTACTTAAGGACTAGGCACTAGTTGGGCTTGAAGCCGGGTAGCTCGAGTCTGTTGCTCAAAAAGGCCAGCTGAAATACTCGGCGCATTTCAATAAAAGCATCGCGAAGCGGGTTTGTGCGAGCAACAATTATACTGGGCGTATTGCTGTGTAAGGATGTGCTGGTTGCTTATCTATACACCAGAAACGCGAGCTTATCATTGGATATGTGCAGCGCTTCACGACGGTTTTTTTTTATTGATTGTTTGTTTAACGAAAGACGGCGAGGCAGGCCAGTCCTGGTCTTTCGCTTCCAGTCCACGTTGTCGATGCCTTCCTCAACCTGTGTTTGTTAAAAAAAAAAAATACACCGTGAAGCGCTGCACATACCCTAAGATGCAAGCTTTGTTTACAGTTGCAGCAATCCGAACCCGTCCAGTCGTATACCATGTGTCAGAGGCGTTAATAGTATTACGTTGCTAACGTGCGCGGAAGTGCAACGAGACGATCACGCACTTTCTTCACACGGCTGCCCTCGCTTTAAGAGACAATCGCCAGGCGAGAGACAAGCTTGACAGCTGTCTGCTATCGTAACTGTGTCCTAGGACGCTGGTGCCGACCGGCATAAACACGGACGGCTCTAGAGGGGCTGCTATACTCTTGTTGAAAACATTGGCTGAATATAGGCATATAGTCGCAGGGAGCAAGTATAAAAAATAAAGCAAGAAACGCTTGCGCAGTGATTGTTCAAAGGGCATACACCTCATCTTTCAGGAATAGTACCCGTTTGTAACTAACTTTGTGGATCAGTGAGAGCTAACAAAGTCTTGTTTGCAGACCCCGTGCAGCTTGCGATGCAGAGACAATTTCTGATGCGTGTTGATGATTGTGCTTGTAAAGCACATCGAAATTCACTAAAGAGGGGACGACAGTAGGTGTTTTCTTTGTTCTCATATTTTACGCGCTTAAGGTTTCGGCTGACTCCAGTGTGCTATACATGTTGACAAAACGTTGCCTTTTTCAGAGGCAAAGAAAAGAAAAATATACCACAGATTTGTCACGCACATATTTCCTGCGTCCTTTTTTTTCTGCTGTCTAGTTATTTTTTATAACGCAATTCAAAAGCGCTCTTTCGATAGTCTTTTTTTTTTTTTCTTGTGGGAGCAAACACTTGCTGCGGTAGCGCTGTGGTTGGTTGCGCTCCCAAGCTCGTGGTCGCGGGTTCGATCCTGCAGCTACGACGGCGACCTTTCGATGGGGGCGAAATGCGAAAACCCTCGTGTCCTTATAGTTAGGCGCGCGTAAAGGAACACCGGGTGGTAAATACAATGCGGACAAAGACACTACGTCGTGTCTCTAAATCATATATCATAGTTTTGACACCGAAAAACCCATGGGTGTATTTAAGAAGCAAACTTGACCCGAGTTAACGGGACGTTTCCCGCAGTGGAGTCATACCGACAAGCTCAAGTTCAGACCCTTTTAAAGCGATAACTTAAAGCCGCATTGCGTGGTCACGGAAACAAAGAAATCATCCCTCACGGCAATGCGTCGGCAAGCAATAACGCTTGCGCAGCGTTTGTGTATACGTTCATTACGCGTGGCTGAATTCACGGTTAGTGATGCTGCTTGAAAAAGAGTATGATGGTTTACGTGCCAAAAGATTATGTGGCACTGCATAAGGGGGACTCCGGATTAATTCTGACTACCTGGGGTTTCTTAACGTATACAACTGAATGTACTACATCGAAATGCGGCCGCCGTAGACGGAAATCGAACCTGCGCCATCGCGCTTAGCTGCGCAACACACCTCAGCCGCTAAGCCACTACGGCGGGTAAAGTGCGATGACACGCACTATACGTACGCGCTTATCGAATCTGTTGAGTGGCTGGTGTCTGCAATATCTTATGAAAGCGGTAACCCTTTTTATCGGAGCCATATTAATGACCATCTTGAGTGCAGTTTTATTACTCTTTCTGTGAACGAGTGATGGAATTAGTGTACCGTTTTTATCAGGCACGCTGATTTTGTGCATATATTGTATGCAACGACTAGAATGACGCGGTCGGTACATTGGCGGAAGGAATTAAGCCATACTTCCCCAGTATGCTGTAAAGTTTTGTTCGTCGACATCCTGCATTGCCCCTTTTTTTTACAGCGAAAGCTGTTATGAGATCACAACAAGGGCCGTTTTTGGCGCCGTAGTTGTCCGCCGCCGCCGCCGCCGCCGCCGCCGCCGCCGCCGGTGTCTGTAACCACTATCGCTCGAAATAAAAAAAATTCCAGGATGGAACGAGGTTCGAACCTGGGCCCTCTGCGTGTGAGCCCAGTATTCAACCTCAGAGCCATGCCGGTGCTTGAAACTGCCTTGCAAAATGACCCTATACAGGCTTCATGTCGGGAAGGAACCACATTAACATATGCAATGTAGCGTGGTACAGGAGTAAAATAACAACCAAGTGTCACACAACGTGAATTCTGTAAGCAGGCGTCACACAATGTCAATTGCGCAACGAGTTGGTTGTTGAATGCTTCCGACCCATTACAAAACTCTGCCATAATTCTACATCGCCATCAGCCACAGCATCAACAAAGTGCACATAATGCCTTACAGGTGTTTAGCAGTTACTACGATTCTGCGCAGAATTAAGAAAAATTGCATAGTGGCTGCTTCTCGACTTCACAAAAATTATGATGATTTATAACGTAGTGGGTTCCTCGCAAGTGCACTTCTATTGGTTGCCAAGGAAGCCCATAAGTCTCCCATGGTCCATTTGCTCAGGGTCTCAACAAGGTTAATTCCCTCTCTCTATCTCTTTCTCACGTCAGCGCATGTTATAAAGCGTGGCGGGAGCATGAAATAACGACCGGGCGTCACATAATGCGAATTACGTAACTAGTGGGTCTTTTAAAGCTTCCAACCCATTACAAAGGGATCGGCCGTAATTATTCATCGTCATCAACCGTCGCACCAACAAAGTGCACATAGTGCCTTACAGATGGTACCTCGCTTCTCCGCAGAATGACGAGTAATGTTGTGGTGGGTGCTTCCCAACTTCACAAAAATTATGATTTGTGGCGTAGTGGGTACGTTCCTAGTGTACTTGTATCAGTAGCCACAAGAGAGTTTATAACGGGCTCTAGAAATGCCGCTCTTCGAGCTTTCGCTGTGACTGTGCTGCGCTTTCCGCGCAGGCCTGGCGTTTTTTTAGGGGCGAAGCTCCTTAAGGCGGCACCCGTTCGTCCCTCGTCGTGCTCGTAGTAGTGAGTAACAAGTCTTACCCTTTGACCTCCAAGGTGGTGCCGGTGGGAGATTTCTCCTGTGCGTTGTTGAACAATAAAAAATTCGCAGCGTGCGCGTTAACTAAAAGCCGAATTCTTCTGTCTCTGTAGAAGTGTAAGTGTTAGCTAAAAGCCGACTTCTTCTGTCTCTCATTCCCATTAGCAGCCATTGTTTACCTCCAAGGTAGTGCCTGGTGAGATTTCTCCTGTGCGTGATTAAACAATAAAAATTTTGTTCAAAACGCCGTTGATTGATGAAATAAACCAACGAAAGACGCCAGATGTTTTGTAAAAACAAAACGAAAGAACGCCAGATGTTTCTAAAGCAAAACGAAAAAGACGCCAGCTGCTTAACGAAAGACGCAAGGTGTTTTCTAAAGCAATGGTTTTCTAAACAATGAAAATTCACAGCGTACATGTAAAATTAAAGTGAGCTGCAAGTCGTCATAACTCATCGAACCTTTAGTATAAACGCGCCCGATCTCACGTCGGTGATGATGTACTGGGCAGAATTCACGGAAGATTCACGGTTTACCGATGAACCTCCGCAGCTTCGCCCACTCATCATCATTCACTCCGTGGATATGCTGTGATTTTTTTTTTTCGCCATCTTAATAGAACCATGTATAAAATAAACCATTCATTCATTCCCTTTTTTTTCGGCGTTAAAGGATTTTCCTCTATTGTATTTATGAAGTTATCGCATTTAGTAGCCGTAGATAATCGCATCTAACGCCTCTTCAAGTTCTGCTTCGTTACTGCTATTTAACCCGCCATATTTCAATCACATATAACACGTAGCAGGGCATTCCCGACTGGAAGCGAAATTTAAAGTGGTGCAAACGAAGTTATTCTACCCTGGCGAATTATTCATCTGTCATTGCAAATAATGACAAGAACTCCTGTGATTTGAGGTTTGGTGTGGGTAGAAATTGAACAGAAAGGTAAGTCTGCGTGTTCATTCCAGACATGCAAACACAAATACATGGCTGAGGGGAAGAGAAGGAAAGCCGCTCCATCGCGGCTAGACGATGCCCCCTTGCCCCACGCAAACATCGGAACTGTGGTACGCATGCAGAACAGAAAAAGCGCAGGCTAATGATGTTGCATGAAAACCAAGAAAAAAAAATTATAGAAAACCACGCGGTGCATCATAAAATGGGCAATGCTTCAAATACAATGTATCTCAGGATACATTGAATACAAGTTGCAAGCTAATAACTGGTTCGCATCTCCCACTTCAATGTTACTCCTGATGTAACATTTTTTCGGTGTATCATAAATACTGATGATTTACGAATAAATTCAAGAGCAAAAATGTGCTGACAGACAAAAATATAAAACTGCGACCCCTAATTCTAAGGCTATTTCTCGTCCTATCGCAGCAACCTTTGCGCGCGCGCACACACACACACACAAACACAAAGGAATGTGCGAAACACTTTTGTCACTCATACAATGGGAATGGCCTTATCTGAGACTGGATTTCAAGAAAGCAGTAAATGATCAGACTTGGATCCTATTGTAACAGCTGTCAGCGGAGCTGTTAAATCTTTTCGATACATCATACGTCGTGGACAGAAAACTGCGCCTGGCTATGATGTCACTGAGCGATGCCAAGATAAGCTTAGCCAAGCCTATACGCCTGGCTATGGCGTCACCTCGCGAAGCCAATTGAGCCTATTCAAGACTAGTTAAGCCTGGTTGAGCCAAGTTTAGCGTAGTTGAGCCTAATTACGCCAAGTATATTTAGACAAGCTTAATTAATATTAATGAATCTTGATTAAATATAATTTTGAATAATTGTGCCTAAGTTAGGCCTAATCAAGGTACGCCTAGTTAAGATGTACCTAATTAAGCCTAACAGCCTAATTAAACCCAATACAGTCAAGCTCAATTAGACCTAAATAAGCTAAGCCTAGTTGTGCCTAATTAAGTACTATTGAGACATGTCTAATTAACCCTAATTATGCCTAATTATGCTAATCCTAATTATAGATAGCGAAAGAGATAGAAAAGAGAGAAAGAGATAAACAGACAGCGAGAGAAAGAATAGCATCGCTATGTAAGTATAGCATAGCATAGTAAAGGGAAGGGATGGCGAGGAGGGGGCAAGGAGGAGAGTAAAGCATAGCATTGCCATGTCTATTACAGTATAGCAAGGGGGTGGGAAAGGGAAGTGAGGATGAGGAGGAAGGTAAGGCCACCAGCTCCGCTGTTTCTACAGCCTTCGCACCACTAGTGCGTAGCTGTCCCACTTTTTTAAGTGGGTAGGAAGCTTCCGACTTTTATATGCTAATTGGTGATGATGACCGCGCGCACGCCTACAGTCAACAGTAATAATTATGATAAAATTATTCACGTTCGCTTATTATTTAAATAAGCATTGACGTTGACGCCCACTTCGGTATTTTGCCCAGATGCAACGACAGCAATGTTAGCTTTGGCTGGATGCAAGAGGAACAGAATATTTTAGTGTTCAAGCATATGCAGTCAAGAGTTCGACGAAAGTTCGTCTGGTCAGGTAACATCATGAGGATGAAGATGCGGTTACTGACCAAGTCGAAGTGAAAACACCGAGACGTGTCGGGGCCCGTACTGGCTCCTTGATCCCTCTAAGCAGGCAATTGAGAGCCGTAAGTCGCTTTTTATTCTAAAATATGACGTAATTAACGGGTATAGCTGGCAGGTACATTGCCATCTGTCCTGTTGATACTGTTCTCCATCGTCTGAATAAACACGGATTCCAAAAGCAGTCTCGTGGTCGAATTCTTTTCTTTGGCTCTTATAGCAGCTTTATCCCAATCGATAGCTGTGTTGGCTGTGTGGCTCCGACAGTGAGTAACCAGTACTTATTACGGTTCTGTTCAATAATCGTTAAACTTTTCTTGTCGCTTGAGACCAAAGGAACAGTTACAACTGGAAAGAAGAACTTCAGGAGTCATGTCACTTGCCGTACAGTGGCAACGCTGACAAATACTGAAAGGGGGAAGGTGGGGTCACGCTATCCGCAAATCGCCCCTGGATTCGCGCGTGGGAGTGACTCTGTTTCCTCTCTCATTTATCGCTTTCAACGACTCGCCAAGGTAGCTCAGCGGCTAAGCTAAGGCACTGAGCTCGAGGGCGTGGGTTCGATTGCCGGTCGCGGCGGCCGAGCTTCGGTGGAGGCGAAATGCAAAAACACCCGTGTACTTAGTTTTATGTGCCCTGTTAAGGGCTTCAACCCCAGGCAGTTCGCATCAATACGGAGCCTCCCACTGCGCTGTAGAGTATAATCACATCGTGGTTTTGGTTACAAACGTGTCGTTTTCAACAGTAGAAGTGCCGGTATTGCGTTCTGAAAGAACAATCTGCCAATTTGACTAAACTTCCTCTGTGTTGTTCTTTGAATACGTATGAGCACGCGGTGGCATGTCCACGAGTGGAGACAGTCTCGATTTGTCTTTATTTGCTTCTCGTGTAGCAAGCCAGACACCCGTCTGGTTGACCTCCCAGAGTAGCAGAGTTCAAACACGTACCCTTGTTGGCCTTGATATACATAAAGCATTTGACAACATCAAACAGGCTGCTCTATTGGAGAAAGTGTATGACACTCAACCAGGCCGGTGCTTCGCAGACTACATCCGCAGCTTTCTCAACGACCGACAAGTTCAAATAGCTATGACTAATTCCACTACAACGAATCATGCGCTAAGACGAGGAACGCCCCAAGGAGCAATACTTTCTCCAACACTCTTTAATGTTGCTCTAAAAGATCTTCCAACCGAACTAAATTCAATTCCAGGGCATATCATCTATGCGGATGATATCACGCTTTGGTGCACGACTGGTAACGCTGGCGAGCAGGAAAACACACTACAGCAAGGAATAAACACCGTTGCGCAGTACCTCGCTAGTCTTGGACTTCAGTGCTCCCCTGGAAAATGCGAATACATAGTCGTCCCGAATGACCATACCAAAGCAGCAGAAGAAAGACGACACCTCATCGAGCTTAACGTGCATGGACAACCGATACCAAGAAAACAACATATACGTATTTTGGGATTTTATTGGCAGCAGGATGGCAGATCAGACATATGGATGCAGCGTACTCAACAACAGATCAGTCAGATAACGCATATGCTCAAACGAATAGCTAACAAGAATAATGGTGTCAGAGAAGCTCCGGCGCATCACAGAAGCCTTAGTATATACCAGGATTATGTACGGCTTTCCATACATGTATCTCACCGCGACCCAACTCCGCAAACTCAACAACCTCCTTCGAGGCATCACGCGCGTAACCCTTGGGGTACCAAGCTATGCACCAAGTGCCTTCGTGGATGCGACAGCAATCTACAACAACTTGAGTGAAAGACTAATTATGCATGAAGAAAGTCAAACGCACCGCCTAGCAACTTCCAACCACGGCTGTCGCCTACTAGAACTTGTGGGACACAATACCACCAATCTGCCCCCTATACCACCGCCAGCTCCTCCATGGGACGCACTTTCTTATATTGACGTTCGACCAATCCCAAAACACATGCACACTGAAAGAGATGTTGAAAGACGCCAATCGCGCTGCCGCCGACAGCTTCAAAGTGATCCGACCTCATACCACGCCGATGCCAGCTTTAGAGCCGGCAAAGCAGTCACAGCAACAATGGACCCACGGGCTCAAACAATCATAAAACACCATCACGACGTTCCTTCTGCGGCAATAGCAGAAATACTGGCCATAACGCAAGCCATCCCACAGCATGAGCACGCCTCTCAAGAAATCACGGTCAGGACAGACTCACAGGCAGCCCTACGGGCCTTCCTCCAGAACAAACTCCCTCCAAACGTACTGGCTGAGCTCACTACTTATGGACATCATAATCCCGGTATATTAGTGCACCTGGAATGGACGCCAGGTCACTCTTCTTCCTCGGGCAACTCCCGGACCCACGCTGAGGCCTCAACACACTGGTGTTCACATACCTCCCAGGGTTGGCCTGACATTTATCTGCCGACAATGGACCGCGCAGAACGCCATAAGGAACGAAGGACCCGCCTGAAATCCCTCCGAATAGCCCGAAGAGAGCTCCCTAGACCGCCCGAGGCTTTTTCGAGAAAAGAAACCGCGCTCTTAAGGCAAGCACAAACATACTCTCTACCGAATGACTTCATACTGCATAAAATACAACAAGCCCCGAATACACCTCATTGCCAAGTGTGCGGTTCCATACCGACTCTATCCCACACATACTGGCACTGCCCCAGAGCCAACACGCCACAACGCCATTCACGCTGCTCTAACATACTTACATGGGAGGCCTGGGTTGCGAATCCGGGCGAAACCACCTCCTCGTGGGCAGCTCTCCTTAGCCACATGCTAACCATCTTAGGGGAGGTCAGTACAGCCTCACCCTAGAGCTCAGACCCGGACTTGGGTTTCGAAAATAAATTCTCTCTCTCTCTCTCTCTCTATGTCAACTAGTATATCTCTCTCTTTCTCTCTCTCTTGATGTCACAAGCTATGCATTTACAATGTAAAATGTATGGAACAAGGTACTCATGGTGAGGAAAATTTGGGATGGTAATTGTCGGAGCAGTATCCGACAGTTAGGCCTGTATATATAGCCAGAGATACCCGAGTGAGGTCCCCTCGTATACGCAGGGCCGCTTTGCGGTCGGCGGCGGCACGTGGGTTGATAATGCATAACAGTGTCGTTGCTACCCGAACGAATACGGCAAGTTTATCAGCTCCCGCCGGCAGAGGGTGAATGTCGGTGGCCCATCTCCTAGTTTCAGTGAAGCCACCTCGGAAGATTAGATTTCGGCTGCGAGACGTCGCTATTTCTGCTTTGCCAGCCGTGTGTTCCGTGTCTTTCCTCGACAACTCGGAAAAACACAGCCGCCTAACTTTGCCCCACCTTGCTGCGCCGGTTGTTTGCTCCCAAAGGGCGTTCCCGCCAGTGTTGCCCGAGCAGACGTAAACGGGCGAAAGGTGCGCGGCGGCAGTGTGTGCCTGCGGGTCAAGTGCCGCTTCTTAAAACTCGAGTGTTCTTCCTAAATCTCCGCCTTGTCAGCAGACGTCTGCTTCGGGGTTTATTTCCATTGTTATCGGGCCTTGTGTATAACGGTACTCTGGATTTTTTTCTTGTCTTGAAGTATCACTGCGGGATTATCGTTTGCTTGCATCCTAGTTTTTGAGAAAGTAAGCCGAGAAAAATAAAACGTTGGCAATGAAGGATAAAAAGTAAAGCTGCCTATGGTTTCATCCGATACACCGATGCTTTGTTTTTCGAGTGCCATTCGTACAAACCGAGAGAGAGAGAGAGAGACGAGATGGCGTCCTCCACTATGTATGATTATATTTTCATTCTTTCGTCTCTCAGTAGGCTCGTAGTTATATTAAACAACTTTCCCCCGCTCATATCACCTTAAATAACTTAGACATTAAATGCCCTACACAAGGAAGCAAACGCGTACCAGCGTTGCACGTGATACCTGATTGCCGAACGCAGCTCACGCACAGTGAGTCACACGCATTCCCTTTCTGCAAAGCGGTGTTCGCCTTTTAAAAGAGGGTTTCCAAAAGTCGTTGCAACCGAAGAGCGCGGAGTCCGATGACATGACTCGGCAGCGGCTTCGTCGGGCAGGACGACTGCGCTGCGCGTTTGCCCTTGAGGAGCGAGCGCTTCGAGATGCGTGTGAAAATCGTCGCCCGCATTTCAGAGTGAAACGCGAACGCACCTTGGCTCACTCTAAACGTGGAATGTAAATGCATATTTCCACATTTTATACGTAAGCGCCCCGCTATACTGTAATATAACGAAAGCCGCAAGGCCTATAGACGTAATGGTATTTCGTTAGGCTGTTGGATTAGATTGCCGCGCTAAAAGTGCCAATTGGTGACTTCTAAAATTCAGCAGTAATGTCCCCTATTCATCTGTTAGGTGTCCTGCATATTTGACTATGTATGTATGTATGTTGTAGCGAAGCTTTGGAACTCTGAAGTGGGTCGTCCTCTGGGTCGTCCTCTCCAGCTCCTTTTAGTGGGCTGCCCTCTTCGGAGAAAAGGCAGCTCGTGCAGAGTCGGCCCCGCCTTGACTGTCGCTGTTGCTCATCTTCGCCGAGTGTCCGCCAATAAACATCTTTATAATTTGGTGGCAGGCACCCCTCGCACACAATCGACACAATCCTGCCATACAAGCCGGATCGGTCTGAGTGTGCGCCGATTTCTGCTACCGCCCGACTTGCTAAAGAGTGTCGCGAACTTGCGAAGACCTTCACTACGCATGACCAAGAACGGCAGAGGAGCATTAGCGGTGACAGAATCACTTCTGAGCCGACGTTCCTCCCTGGAGCGCTCGTATGGCTCTCGATCCCTACCACTGCACCTAGCCTCTCTTCAAAACTACTGCCCAAATACGAAGGCCCCTACCGTGTCGTTGAACGCACATCCCCTGTAAACTACCTGATCGAACCCATCGATCCATCCTCGGACATGCGCCGTCGAGGGCGCGACATTGTAAACGTGGAGCGCCTCAAGGCCTACCATGACCCGCTCATTGTGACAAGTTGTTAGGTCGCCAGGCGGCTCCCTTTTCGTGCCCGGAGTAATTGTAGCGAAGCTTTGGAACTCTGAAGTGGGTCGTCCTCTGGGTCGTCCTCTCCAGCTCCTTCTAGTGGGTCGCCCTCTTCGGAGAGAAGGCAGCTCGTGCAGAGTCGGCCCCGCCTTGACTGTCGCTGTTGCTCATCTTCGCCGAGTGTCCGCCAATAAACATCTTTATAATGTGTGTGTGTGTGTGTGTGTGTGTGTGTGTGTGTGTGTGTGTGTGTGTGTGTGTGTGTGTGTGTGTGTGTGTGTTGTGTGTGTGTGTGTGTGTGCGTGTGCGCGCGCGCGCGCGCGCGCGAAGACTGCACGTAGGACTGCGCTTATATTGCTGGTTCCTGTAAATTTGGACCGTTACATGTAAACATTCTGTCACATCACTTCGGTTCTCATGCTTGCATTAACTATGACAAATTGCCATTATTTGGTATAGAGAGCGCAGGGCACTTGTAAAAAAGTGTAAAGGACTTTATAAAAATTACCTTGTTGGAGAAGATTGTTTAGGAAAGCAGAAAGGTTAGAAAGAAGTCTTTCTCATTGGTCACTCTGTACCAGGTTTGCTGTTGGCTCGGGGAAGTTGTAATTGTTCGTTCATCAGAACTCGCTATATGATGTGCGGACGTTCGATCGACAGATGCCTCATTATGACCTTCCGCAGTGCTCTAACCTGCTAAGCGCGAGGTCGCCGCGATTCCTATACAATGCTGAGACCGTCAGAAGGGTGGCTTGCTGGGCGAGTTGGTGGTTTTTTGCGCTGTGTACGTGTGTAGTCCTTTCTTTGTCTCCGTCTTTCTTTCTTTCTTCTTTCTTTCTTTCTTTCTTTCTTTCTTTCTTTCTTTCTTTCTTTCTTTCTTTCTTTCTTTCTTTCTTTCTTTCTTTCTTTCTTCTTTCTTTATTTTCTGTTTTGCGTTGCTTTCTCCGATGACTGAGACCGCCTTGCCTTCCTTGGGTAGACGAAATGCATAAGACCGTTCCTATACCGTGATTTGTGTGCACGTGTAAAAGCTTCGAGTGGTTATTTCATCCGGAGCCCTCTATTGTAAACCATGCATTGAACCCCATCAACCAATATCTCTTCGTATTTTTTTTTTTGATAGCGTCGTGGATGCCTAACCTGCAAATGAAATTGCTGTGGCCTTGATGTGGCCTTTTGCAGGGTGACATGAATTGCGCCATTTGGGCATATGAGCGAAAGTAGCATGATAAACTTGAAGCTGTGCGTCACGTTCCTCATTTCAATTCGTCGCCCTGAGTTCTGGCTGGAGACCATGTACTGCCCCCTCTGTACGCACCCATTTCCAGCGACAGCACATGAGCGTGCGTCGCAGCCTGGAAATTTCCCGCTTCGCGTCAGTTACCGCTTCGTTCGCGCTTGTGCGTCACACGCCGGGTGACGTCCCGCGTATATGGAGGTGTGGGTCTCTGCCACAGCATGATACAACCCTGTGTAGCGGATCTCAGAGGCCAAACTTCTGCACAGCAACACCGAGGGGAAACTGCTGCGCTGGAGTGCTGTTGGGCGGAAATGATATCTCGACAGTTTAATGAGAGGCTTTTCGGAGGTTTTTGTCTTTATTTCTTTCGTGTGAGTGTCAGAGAACGCGAACCTTTCTAGGGCAAACAAGTGTGTGAGGCGACCTGTTTGTAGGAAAGCTGCTGTTTTCAGTCGCTGAAGCTAGAGGTCAGTGACCGATTCGCGTGATTGTTTCTATTGTTCTTGCGTGTGTCTGGTGTCTGCGAGCGTGACAAACGTGTGCCGAAAATAACGCGTATCCGTGTGTTGGCAAAGGCTGCGCTCGAATAGTTATCAGTTACGTGACCTCAGTAATCTTCCACTGAAGTTGAAGAATACTTCGCCGTAAGGACAAGACCCCTGTGAGAGATTGCGCCTGAATCTACAGCCAACAGCAAAACAGAACGCAATGGATTGCAGTGATTAGTCGTTGTTGAGCAACACCACTTCACCAGCGTCAGAAGCGGCGAGGGGGAAGGTTGGAGTACAAGGAAATATGGCCTACTTCTGGGGGGATCATTGTCGTTGCTGACACTCGACCATTCGACTCGATGACGGACGAACAAACGATTCTCCGTGAAGCTGCCAAGGACTCACGGCAATCCACTCTATGCTGGCCGCCCTTGTGGAGCAAACGATGCTGAAGTGCCAGACAGCACAGTTGCCACACGAAATGCTGGCGAAGGCACTGCTGGATAAGTTTAAACAGCACAAAAAGATTAGGAAAACGATGCACGTGCCACGCGGGACAGCACTGGTCCTCGGTGTGCGTGCACCTTTGTCCTCGTGTATTCGCGGTGTTCGCTGCAATTGACCCTCTCTTAGCTGTATCGGCTATGAATTAATGTAGTAGCTGAGTTATGTTGCGCACGTTTTCTGCAATAGAAAACAATTATTCTTTTAACATGCAGTATGTCGCACCAACTTACCGAAACAGAAGTATTCCTCAGCACTGCGAGTCTTTTAATAGCTTTATTGAAGGACTCTGCCACTGCTGAACCTCCTCCGTTCTAATGAATTAAGCGTCTCAAACAACGCAAGGGATCGTTGCCAGAGGAACATTAGTAATCGACCCCATAGCATTGCGTGCCGCACTTTTTATCGCGCGTGTTCCTTCTTTCAGTGCTTTCATTTTCATCGTCCCCTCTTTCAGTGGCGTTGCTGCTGCTGCACCAATACCAATATTAGTATCATTGCGGTACATATCTATTGTGTTCACCGCACGTCTCACTAATCATTGTCAAAATTTTAACACTTCCATACTTATAGACAAATCGCTTCTATAATAGTGTGCCTAACAATCCAAATAAACGTGCTGAACTTTAGCTTGAAGGAAGGAAGGAAACAGAAAAGGAGAAGGCAGGGAGGTTAACCAGAAACACTTCCGGTTGGCTACCCTACACTGGGGGATCGGGGAAGGGGAATAGAAAGACGAGAAATAGAGAGGAGGGAAGAGAAAAAAAGAGAGAAGAGATGCAGTGAATTTACTGCAGCGTGCGGGATTGCACCACAAGTCAGAGGCGTTCGCACAAGCCCGTCGTTCTCAAAAAACGCAAGAGTGCTTTCACTGCCTTGTGGGCCGTCGAGAGATGTGGACGGTGCTTTAGTAGCACTTGCACGGAAATTGGCCGATCATCCAGTCGCCGCAGTGCGTTGTACAGTACTTGTCTCTGAGGCAAACACAGCAGGTGTTCGATGTTTTCTTCGGTGCCGCAAACGTCGCATGCCGCGCTGTCAGTCATTCCGATTAACGTTGCATATGCCTTCGTAAAAGCAACTCCCAACCAAAGGCGATAGAGAAGCGAAGCTTCGCGTCGATGAAGGCGGGATGGAGGTCGGAGTTGCAGTGAAGGGTTCAGTTGATGTAGTCTGGTATGTGTTATTGGTGCGTTCCGCTCCGTCAGTGTGAGACTGCGGGCCAATTGTCGAATTTGCCTCGCAGCGTCTGTCCTTGAAAGCGGAATTGGAACGATGTTTGCTTCCTGATGTGATGCGCGAGCAGCGGGATCTGCGGAATCATTTCCACTGATACCACAATGGCCAGGCAACCACTGAAAGTCAATATCGTGGCCTTTTTGAATTACGCAGTGGTGAAGTTTCACGGTTTCATACGTCAAATGTTCGTGGCATCCGCGTCGGAGAACTGACCGCAGGCACTGTAACGCGAGGTCTTGTTGGTCTTTCAGAATCAATAAACTCTAGTGCGCTGCGCAGAGACGCGAGTTCTGCCGCCGTAGACGCCGTCGCATGTGAAGTCTTAAGCCGCAGAGTTATTCCTTGTGATGGTATAACCACCGCACCACCAGAACTGGACGACGTAGTCGAGCCATCCGTATAGATGTGGACGTGGTTGCTGTAGTTTTCGTACAGTAGGAGAAGGCTCAATTGTTTCAGTGCATGTGTCGGTTTCAGTGCACGTTTCGGTGCATGTGTGACAGTAGGAGTAGGCTCAATTGTTTCAGTGCATGTGTCGGTAAGTGTGACTTCATCCGCAATCCCGGAACCGTTAGAACTCGTGGGCGGCTCGAGCACCACGGAGGGAACAATGGTTTTGACGCAGGTGCGTATCCTGCAGTAAACGATGAGCGATGTTTGCCGACAGTGGCACTATATGTCGTGCGGGGCCTTTCAGCAGCGAGGCTCGCCAGATGGTGGGAAGGGGCCCTGGCATAATGCCTGAGGTACGTACGCATTGTCTGGATGATAATGTGCGTCGTAATTGAGTAATCTTGAGCGATGGCAATGGTTTCAGCCGTTGACGCGCTGCGGGGTAACCCAAGGCATATCTTAAGAGCTTGGGCTTGAATGCTCTGAATCGTGCACGGGTTAGTCTTGGCGGTGTTCGATATTGCAGGTAAGCAGTGCCGTAGTAATCCAATAAACAGAACCCCCTACAGTTGTAGCATAGAGGGCACTCCCCATTTAACTTTAGCTTGAGTATCATGGCTATCAGGTGGGGAGAACGCTGCTAAGTAGCAAGAGTTGACCGCTTCTAATTTGTCGTTTTAATATTATTTAGGAGTCACAGCTGCAGGTTTCGTATAAGGATTGACGTTTTGATTTGAACAGAATAAGTGAACGCCTAAGTTTCAATCGTTTCCGGAACCCGCTTTAAACCGTAGCGGGTCATTAAACACAGACTTAAAAGGAGCTAAGACGACGATTCTGTTAAATGCCCTTCGACGCAAGGAGCGTGGGAAGCTAAAGGTCATGCGCCAGTCTGCCGCCAAAACAATTCTTGTTTTTTGTTTTCCCATCCATTTCTCCTGGCGCTGCGACGATAACAAGAAGCAGGAAGGGGGCGGACGAAGCCCTGTACTGCGGCCGCTGCGGTAGGGGAACTTGGCTATGTCATTTGCGGTGTCGCCGCGTCATGTTCTAGTCATTCTGTTCTTTCTTATTTTTTATAATTCAAACAAAGGCTCATTATTTTTATGTTTCGATACCAAATGCACTCGCTGTTAATTCCTACATAGCCTTTGACATTTTATCCTTGTTAGACTTCTTGGAAAATTGTTGTACTCTGTATTGTATCCAACATATAGCATCGCAGAGCAGCATGTATATGTATACAGCACGATTCAGTGCCAGCAGCTCGAGTGAGTCTGTTATTAACAAGGTAAAAGAAGCAACTGATATGCATGGCGCGAAACATTATCCTACGAAGAGAGAGACACAACATTTATTAATAATAAAAAAAGTGGTTCATTGCGGGTGGGCCCTTCTTAAAGGCTCCACTGGCTATAGCGGCTCGGTGGGTCTGACCTAGCGTCGCCAAAACCTAGTGAAAGTTCGTTTGAAAGCAAAGAAGCATTCCTCGAGAAAAACTTAATTTTTACGTAAAGAAAACGAAAAATGTAGGCCAAATTGACGAAAATTAAAAACCGAAAATGCCGAACTCCATAGTTGTACACTCGAATAAGTACAGCTGTATGGAATTGACCGGTAATTAAATGGAACGTGCTTCGTAACATGTCGTGTACTTCAGGAAAAAATACAGTTATTGCCTATAGTGAAATACGTTGTCATTTACGTGGGTTCGACTGCTTGTTTGACATTCCATTGAAAAATAACTCAGTCGCATACTCGCGTCTTGTTGTAAAGGCTCAGTAACATCGGACGGTTGGGCTTAAAGCAAGTGTACATTCAGCGTATTATGTGTTCATGTCATTACATTTATTTGTGTGGCCTCCGGTATTTTACTGCTCATTGGCGCAGCAAATACACCCCCCCCCCCCGCACACACACACACACACACACACACACTAAGTTGGCTCGTGTGCTTAGCGCTGCTACGTCGGCACACTACACCGCACAGGCGACGCAGCAGATGTATTTGTACGCATAGTATTCGTTGGAAAAGTTTGGGAACACAGCCGCGCGTGCGTAACTTCACACCTATTCTTTAATGAACAGAAAAAAATAAAAACGAATGTGTCAATATGTTTACATGTTTCTTTTATTCGAGATGAGGAAAATGGTTGCTTTCAGTGTACATTCCCACGGCGTTAAGTTCAATCATACATGGCTATGATGCACTAGTGTTGTTTTGTTTTGTTGTTTTCTCTGATTGATTTCTTCTTGCGTACATAATTACGCTGCTCGCCGGATCGCGAGGCCGATGAAGGAGGCAGCTAGCGCTCGGCGCATCGAGCCGATTGCGGACTCTTCGGCATTTATTCGCCATGACTTTCTCCCATTAGTAAATGCATAGACGCAACAGCCACCTGTTCGGCGAGTGCATCAAAACTCCGGGGTTTCCTCGTCACGGGCGGTGGGCTTACGGCGCCCGATGGTCTTCAGCATAAGAAATGGCAACTTACTGGTATGCGCTGCTCTGCCTCAACGGATTAGTCTGCCGCGCCGTTGCATGTCGAGTTTTTCCCTTTTTTTTTCTTGCTTTTTTGTCAAGTACGCGCTACTCGGACACGTGTGGTCAATGGTGTCTTTTTCGACCGCTTTCGTCGCGAAGGATCCGTGGAGAAACGGTGTGCTTCTCGTATTTGAAAAGTGCTTTCTTCATAAGCTGTGTTGCTCTACAGCCTTCGCTGTGGCAACGCAGCATTCACGTCGCCATTTACGTATAAACAGGGTTAAATAAATGGTCGTTTTATATCTGCAGAGATCGTACGCTTCCGGTTAACTTCGCTGCACTTCCAAGAAAAACATGTGTACTGCCTAATGAAATAAATTAAACAGTGTACGAAGGACACTTACGAATGTAACGTTGACACGTACACGCCTGAAAGCATCCCTATATTAAAGCAAATGGAACGAAGAAGGCGCTTGGGTGACAATCACAAGAGCAGCGTTGTTTTTGTTGTTGTTTTGTCTTCAATAAATGATTAACCTACGAATTTCTCGGAAGTCTGCGTCGTGTAAAAATTTCTCGTTAGATGATCGTTAAGTTAGCTGTATCAACAAATGAGCAGCACGCGATTATGATACAGTAGGTTGTTGCACCAGCATTAGCAGCACTTTGAACGTGCACATATTTTGGCGATTATTTTACGTTGTTTTGGTTTGAATAGTCATATTACTACATAATGAAATCTGTTACAACGACGAGACACTGCGTTACACTTCATTGTGCCTTAAACACGTTTCGCTGGTTTGAACAACGCAAGTGCACGAATTGAGCTCAGATTCGCTATGTAAAGCCATCATTTTGCAGTCATCAGCATAAAGTGTATTCGCTGCGTCTCTCATAATCATATCGTGGTTTTGGGACGTTAAACCCCAGATATTATTATTAAAGTGTATTTCGCTGGAAGAGAGATAATTGAATTTTGTTTAATGCTCGTCGCGTCCCCGTACTAAAGAAATAGATGTTAAAAAAAAGAAATCGTCGTTTTCATGTTCGATGTGAGCATTTCGTCGCTTGCATCATACGCCTATAATACTGGTCATCGAAACAAGGTTGCACAAAGCGTTGTTAGCGCCCTACACTTTTCTATCGCGACCCGGTTGTTGGCACGGCCAATACAGCTGCAATCTCCCGACTTCCGGCATTGATAGCTGCTGGTATACAGTTCATTAAAGGCGAGCACTTGGGTGGTTATAGATGACCTTCATGTCGAAATTCCTGAATAGATGTTCAAGTCGAAGGTTTCAAGGCTATGTGAGAGTGAGCTACTGGGCGTGTTGGTATTGCCCGATTCGAAACAGTAAGCGCAAAGACGACGACGACGGACGAAAAGGGAGACACACAGGGCGCCCTGTGCCTCACTTTTCGTCCGTCGTCTTCTTTGCGCCTACTGTTTCGAATCGTGCAAGGCTACGATGTCACTTTATTTATTTATTTATTTATTTATTTA
Organism: Rhipicephalus sanguineus; assembly: GCF_013339695.2. Classification (NCBI taxonomy): domain Eukaryota; kingdom Metazoa; phylum Arthropoda; class Arachnida; order Ixodida; family Ixodidae; genus Rhipicephalus; species Rhipicephalus sanguineus. Next base: position 179,145,940 of record NC_051176.1, read on the forward strand.
TTTATTTATTTATTTATTTATTTATTTATTTATTTATTTATTTATTTATTTATTTATTTATTTATTTATTTATTTTACCCCTCAAGGCCAAAGCCATTACAGAGGGGGTGGGAACAAAAACATACATAAAGCAAGACAAATACAGTGAGTAATAATAACAATCAAGTAAAACAAATTTTTATTGAAGCGGTGTTGGGTAGTGCTTCGCGAAAACGTTGATCGTCGGTTATTGACGCGATTTCAGCGGGAAGGTGGTTCCACTCCATCGCGGTGCGTGGTAAAAATGACTCGGAGAGTGTTTTCGTTTTTGAAAACGGTACACCTACTTTATGGCGATGATCAAAACGATGGGACATCTACTACGGTGGGCATCTACTGCGGTGAAAGAATGAATGTATCGTGAAGAGTTGAATAATAATATATCTTATGAAACAAGTTCAAGCGGGCGATTTTTCGACGCGTGCTTAAAGGTGGAAGAGAAAGGGTTGCTTTCATGGCTGATATGCTAGCAATGCGATTGTAGTTCTGATGAAACGAGCCGAGCTATTCTAAGGCAGTGGTTAATTTTGCTTGCATAAGGTCCCACACGTACAGAGGCAGCGTATTCTAGCTTTGGACGAATTAAGGTTAGCGCACCGTCGAATGCGTTACTTGATTGCGAGTTGACGTACTTGGAGAAGACATAATGATGTTACAAGTGTAGTCTTTTGTCATGTGCATAGGTTGCGTGCGCATGTTTTGTTCTTTCTTCTTCCCTCTCTTTTTCTGTTTCGCTTGAATAAAACATTCGGTTGTCAGTCAGCGCTCGTGTTGTCCAAGTCTTTCTGTGTCCCACGTCTTTCGCGCTGTTCCAACATGAACGCAAAACAACCAACTATCCCTTTTGCTGTAAGGTATTAGTTTAACAGAAGAGAGTTTATAGACTTTCACAACTGACAACTCACTTCATAAAGGGTGTTCTATATTGATTTGCGACTCGCTTTCTCGTCCCCTGTGGGCTGCATGTCTTAGCATCCCTAATTAGCAGCTGCATTTTGTTCTATACTTGTAGTATTGGAACTTGCCCTGCACCCACCACGGTGGTCTAGTGGTTATGGTGCTCGACTGCTAACCCGCAGGTCGCGGAATCGAATCCCGGCCGCGGCGGCCGCATTTTCGATGGAGGCGAAAATGCTCGAGGCCCGTGTACGTAGATTTAGGGGCACGTTAAAGAACCCCAGGTGGTCGAAATTCCTGGAGCCCTCCACTATACGGTGGCTCTCACAATCATATCGTGGTTTTGGGACTTTAAACTCCAACAGTTATCATTATTATTAATGGAACTTGCCCTGCGTAAACATGCCGTTACTTTGATTTATGTGTGCGTTTCGAAATGGCTTGCATACGTTGCCAAAGTTGATTCGGAGTCCCCGTGCCTCATAATCATACATCTTGGTTCTTGCACTTGAAACTCCAGAATGTTACCTTGGCCTATTTTCGCCGGTCGATTCCTCAACTTTGTTCGTGACATTGACTCGACACGTTTCTAGTGTTTGCGGTTGGCGCGTTCGTTCAGCCGTCAAATCACAACACCGATGTTACGGTACTGAGCACGATGAACATAGGTAGTTCAGCAGCGGCGATGGGGCGCGGAAGTGCTTTCTTTTTCCTCGTCTTTAGACGGAAAAGAGCTGCGGTGGCGAGATCTGAGCGTTCAGTTGCGTGAGACACGCGTCCCGACGAATTCACGGGATGACGCTTCTGTTCGCTTGCGTTGCTTGCGGCGTATAAGCTGAAGACAAAAAAAAAATAGTCTGACGTCTCGAGACATTAGCGTTATATTGTTCCATAATATGTAACGCGTTAACTTAAACTCATCCTGAAGTACACACTCTAGAAGCGTGACAATTAAGATGAAACGCTTGCTCTACACCAATGTACAGGCCCATTTGCAGGCTTTCTTTCTCATTTGTTTTTCTTTAACCGTGAAGCGCATTTCGAGTCCACACCATCCTTAAAGTTTGATTGCAGAATTTTTACGCTACTGTACCGCTGTGCGGAAGTATTTATTGCTCTCGAATATCAAATCCAAGCTTTTGCCAGGCGATGTATGCCTTTTCGTCACCCTTATTTGACCGCGTACTACGCCTTTTCTGGGTGCTTAAATGAAGAAGCAGTAATATATATATAGTGGTCGAAACCCTGCGCGTCGACCCTCCCCCCTTGCACTCACAAATCAATCTACCGCAAACGAACCGACGTTTACGATTGCGCTAAAATTGCACTGTATTGCGCATTGGTCGGGCTTTCATTATATGTATACCATACAGCTGTCTCCCTATATATCGGATGCATTTTATACATCAGAACGACTTAATTGGGTTGTAGCGAGTCGCAATGTCGCTGTTTCAACCCCGAAATACTCGAATTGTGAGCGGATATCAATGTCGAAGGCCGAAGATTAGATGGCGTTATAACATTAGGAAATTTGCAAGTACAGATTCTATTCACCAGACGCACGACATGTTAACTGCATGGAGGTCGCTGAGAGATGCCTTCATTCGGCGTTGCACCTAAGTAGGCCGGTGACGACGGTCTGATAACGTTACGATTGCTAGGCAAAAACACGCTGCGATCTCTGAAGCGCCCTCTATGCATCCTGCGTGATGTCGACGCGAATAGAAAAATAGAAGTGGCGTCACGCTCGCTGTGCGTTGGAGAAAGCTGTTCGCTGGATTTCGTGTGAGCCTACGAATGCGGCCTGTTCTCTTCGTGGAAAGTGAATGCTGGATCCTTATCGCGCTGATTCTGTGTACGCAAGATACGATGTACGATAAAGTAGCGTACTCACCTTAGTTGGCTCATCGCGTGGGGCAACGGCCAGCCTTGTGCTTTTGGACGGAGCGCCGCAATGCGGAGGGCGATGACAAGATAAGGCTGCGCGATGTCTCGGTGCAGCCTTCCACCGCGTGTTGTATGTAATTTCTAATAGACACACGCGCCTACGGTCGTGATAACGTGTACGGACCTGCTGATTATCCGCCATTGTCTTGTGACTGGCTGTGCCGATGACGCAAGGAAAGTTACGCTTGCATGAGATGCATATGCACGCGCACTAATAAGGACGCCCAAACGTAGCTGCTTTATGTTTACAGGTCCTCGTTCGAGTACAAGTGGAGAGGCTCTCAACACTACTGGCAGCTAGTCATGTGTCGGTTACTGCGACGACGAAGCGTTTTTTTTTTTTTTTTGTAATCCTTCGACAGCTTTATGAGGGCAAAATGAGTGGGTAAAAGTAGATATTCTGGCATTTCTGACAGCCCCCTTCCCTCTTTATCTTGTTACGCCTCTGAAATGCTGTGAGTGGCAGAATAATCGCATTTCCCCGAGGTATACCATGGTCGGCAGACGTACTTACGTACAGCCTAGCTAAAGCTTCATTCAATGGCCGGTAATTACGGTCAGAATATGCAATGTCCAAATATGCGAGCTCGTTGATGGTTGGTGAAAAACTAGCCAGGATACAAAGACGCGCTTTTTCTCAGCTATTGGAGGCATCGACACCGGAGTGAACGTAAGATGGCATAGCGCAGCGACCGCGTGTCCTGAAAGAAACTGTGTTCAGTCTGAGCAGCGGCGGGTCTTTAGATGTCGATGGCTGTCATCGAAACTGTCGGTTCGCTATGTGCAGTCTACTATAATAGTGAGGATTGGGCAAGCTGGCACGTGAAGCTCCAGCGTACACAGTGATCGTTTGCCTCAAAATAGTCGCTCACTGGTACTCAGTGCCTTTGGTTTGCGTTGTTTAGGCCTCGCTCGAGCTAGCCGATGACACTGCGTATATGTGCTCTCATTTACGTGGCCATCTGTGCCCGATCACTGCCGCGCGTCGCGAAGTGAGCGGAGCATTAGCATTTGTATGCACCGTGAGCATTGCGCACTTTAACGGAAGCTGAAACAATGTTATTGCTGTACAATTCTGTTTGGCATCACACCATTGATATACGAGCTGCATTTCGGTTACCACAAGTCTGCGGACAGCAGCGTTCGCTTTGGACAGTCTGTTTATCCAGCTGGCTGTCAACAATCGACACATCTCTCCCGACATTCCCTGTTGGTGCCATGTCTTCAAGCTCTCTCTCAAAAGCGTGGCCACGATACCACACTGTACATTGGAGGTGGTCCTGCCTCAGTGGCGTCAGATCTGAACAGATGAGAGACCCAGACGAAGTAGCTCAGTGTATGGGCGCTTTTTTTTCTTTTGTAAAGTGATCCAAACAAGTTTCGAACAAGTCACAGCACCACTTTTATACATTCAAGTGGCAAAAACAATTGCGGCGGTAGCAAAGTAATATATTTTTTTTTATTATTGGCTGCAGATGAAATCATTTCAAGTCATCCACTGGCCGTCGAGGTTCGTGACACAAAAGGCCAGCGGAAGGTAGGAAATCTGACGGACCGGAAGCGAGCCATGAAATGGGGGGTGGCGACGCGCGGTGTGCCTATACTGTTTTTAATAAGCTGTTGAAGCTTTGTGCGCGTTTAATGACAAACATTCGAGTTGGCGTGCGCTTCTCACTCTTGAAGTTCTTACGCTCTCGAAGTTACTCTGCTGCAGCAATTTCAATACGAACTGCAGCACTGCGCCTGTGGTCGTAGGCGGTGGCCCTTAGACTAAGCCGACGCACGATAAATTGCAGGGGTAAACACCGTTCCAAACATTGGTATTTGTCGAACCATTGCGATTGTTCGTATGTATATAGGAGTCGTTACGCAGTTTTATAGCCCCTTCTACCACAAGAACCGCATTGCAGCTCCTATTGAAAGCTTCTTGTGGCGACCACGTCGTATTTTGCACCCGCCGTGTACAGCAGCTCAGTGGCTGAGGCGTCGCGCTGCTAAGCTCTATATAGGACGCGAGTTCGATTCCCGTCACGGCGTCTACATCTCGATAGGGGCGAAATGCAGAAACACCCGTTTACTTTTTAGAGTTAGATTACTTTAGAGAATGCATGTAACTCCCATCGAATGCTTATACGCTTTTTGCAACAAGCCATGACCGAGCTTTTCTTGTATATGGCGGGCTTTACTGGCTGAAGCTGGCTCCAACTTTCTCGAGGCAACCGCGTGTTAAACGACCTCGCTGGCTGGCCTCACTACCCCGGGGCGTATCTTTCGCCCTGCCAGCCGTTGTCGGCGACGGCGTAATAGATACTCGCCGCTTCCTTGTGATTCGCGATTTCAGCTTGCGCGAGCGTTATTTACTCAGCACAACAAGATCTGCACCTAATGGCACTGTTCAAGTGATACAAGACCATCGGATCGAAAGTGCAGTTAGCGCAACCTGTTGTCGCAATTCACATGACAGCACGATCCATGCATTAATGGCGCGCGCGTTTGTTGCTTGATTATTTGGGGTTTTAGCTGCGGACGAAGTGAGCACTTAAGTGAGCTTCGCAGTCGTAGCCACCAGTCTTTCAGCTTCGCGCCTTCTTTTGGTCTGCATAATGCCGCTGATTCTCGCGATAGGGGTGCTTGTTTGGTATAGCAGTATATACATATATTATAATTTACTAATACAGTTCAAATATTTTTTTGTCCTTGTTGCCCTATAATGTGTGGAGCATCGTATGGGTGACGCGAAGCTTATACGCCTCCGCTGCCCAGAGAGCAGCGTTATGCGAACAGCGCAACTCTTTGCTGCGAAGCTCGGCTATTCGCAATCGCCAAGACAGCTAATGGTGTCAGCAGCAAGTACAAATTTTTTTCACTTTCGGCCACTGCTTTCCCTTCTTCCTCTGGATATCACCAGCATCTCCAGATAAGATCGTCACGGTGCATCTTAACGCTTCCTCCGTGCACCACGTCTATAAGAATTCCCTTTATTTCAAGGCTGACCGGGCCTGTAAGCCGACGCACCACTGGTTGTAAATGTGTGTGCGGCTCTATATACCTGGCGATTTAAGAACAGGGCGGCTGCGTAGAAAAATAAGTGTATGCGCAAGCATCCATCCGAGATGTTCAGCGAGTGGGAAATCGCTTTCGCGTCTTGTATAATAAGAAAGGAATATAGAATACGCAGCGCGCGCCGTTGGCTTTCTCCTTTTATGATCTTTTTAACCATTCCTTGGATATCTGTGCGTTGGAATCGCGGTCTATTTTATCTGTGTCATTCAGCAACCACCACTGAATGGACAGATTCGCTTCTGGCAGGACAAGGTGTTGTCGCAACTGATCCAACCAGGAAGTAACGACTGCATAACTTCGATGCTATGCCCCTCGAATGTGTCGAGAATATTTTTAATCAAGCCTCGTAGGCGCTGTGCAAGTCGTATCAATCCTGTTTTGGAACCGTCGTTGTGCAGGTTCGGAAGTTTGGCCTAAAGCCAACTGCTGTCGCCATTGGCCTGTACACAGTGCGCTAGCCATGTGTCGTGTGTGTGTGTGTGTGTGTGTGTGTGTGTGTGTGTGTGTGTGTGTGTGTGTGTGTGTGTGTGTGTGTGTGTGTGTGTGTGTGTGTGTGTGCGCGCGTGTGTGTGTACGCACTCGCGCGTGTGCGTGCGTACAATTTTGACAACCCGGATTGCTGAGCCGTGCTCATAGTTCCTTTGTTTCTTTCGTCCTCATGTTCTTGACCTTCTACTTCCGGTATACAGCTGTTGCTGGTTTTTCATCTTTCTTCTACAAATTCGCTGTTTACATTTTGGCATCTTTTCGTTCGTGTAGAAGCTCAGTTCAGTCGACGAAAGCCACTGTTTCGAAGGAAAATAATAGAACTGAAACATGCATTTTCGAAATAAAGTAGTGATTTTGACGTCGCGTGCCAGACGATGCAGCACTCTTGTTCACAATGTCGGCCAGAAGTTTTGGTTGCAGTCTACGGACGAAGCATATTGCTCAGTGAGCGTGCGTAATTGTCGGGAGCATTGCCTCGCATCGAATTCATCACGTGTCGTGTGGCTTGCAAGATAAGCGATGCTCATACAGGGGACATGTCGATATATAGTCTTTTTTTTTTGTGTGTGTGTGTGCCTGGTGGCGTTTGTATGTTGAGTTCTCAGGTAGATGTGATGTCTGCGTAAGGCACTGAGACGCCATATCCTCCCGCAAAACATAAATCTGGTGTCAGTTCACGCGCTGTTTAATATTCCACGGCTCATCGATAAGGCCGCGTCGCCGTGTTTTCCTCTACTCATCGACAAGGTTACGCGCGAAATTGTGCGCTGGGCACTGTAAACCACTTTGCACCCTTAAAGCGGTTTCAAGCAAGCAAAACACCTTTTTGCCTAACCAGAATTTGCAAAAATGAGGGTGTGTGTTTTCCTTCCCCAAATAGCTTTTAAGGAGTAATGTTTTACCTAAAAGACGCTTTAGGAGTTAAGGGTGTTATGGGTTATCGAAACAAGCCCCGCCACGGTGGTCTAGTGGTTATATGGCGCTCGACTGCTGACCCGAAGGTCGCGGCGGCTGCGTTTTCGTTGGAGGCAAAAATGTTTGAGGCCCGTGTACTTAGATTTAGGTGCTCGTTAAAGAACCCCAGGTAGTCAAAAATTTCCGGAGCCCTCCACTACGGCGTCTCTCATAATGAATCGTAATTTTGGGACGTTAAACCCCAGATTATTATTATTATTATTATTATTATTATTATTATTATTATTATTATTATTATCGAAACACCTGTAGCCCACACGACAGCCAACCAGATGATAACTGGGACTCGCTGATTAAAAAGTTGTTGGATATTAGGCGGGTTTAGATTAAAAGATCTGTCCCTTTTAGGGCTATCCAGCACACCATAAATTTACACCTATTCTGTTAATGTTTAATGTTCATTTATACGGAACAGGAATATCCCCACCGGCACTAAACGGTGGCTTGTACTATGGCTATATATACCAGATGGTCGGTGTAAGGCTGTGTAGCGCGAGCGCTTCGTCCATTGGGTATTTTACAGCACGCTATGTTGTTTGTATGGTTGGGCGCGTACGTGCACCCTCTATGCTGATGTCATCTGTAATTACTTGTTCCCTGACTGGTAGACTTTATTTTTCACGGTTTTTCAGTGATAAGAGTGTTTAGGCCATTGGCAACACCCCATGGTATGGTTATTTTGACCCGTCAAAACACCTTTTTTTCTGTAACTAACACACTTAAGGTCGATGCGGTGGCTGTTGAGATGCTAGCTGTTAAGATTCCATAATTCTGAGGATCCTAGCAAGGCTCAAACGAACGTGAAGAATTTCTGATCGTTTCTTTTTCTTGCTTTCTAGAACGCATTCATTCACGTAATCTAAAACCTGAAAATCTTGTTCCTTTAGAAGTCGATTTTTTAATGCTTTTTTGCGGGAGTTGCATGAGTTGCAAAGGGGGCCCGATATCTCATGCGTGCATCTATGCCGGAAATCGCTGCGGTTGTAAAAGATGTCTGGCTGAATCAAGTTGTCAGGTGTACAACCATCGCATGTACAACCATCGGCTATGCAAATAAGCGAATATGAATAAAGGAGCATCGATGAATCAAGACGACCAGCGTCAGATTAACTGCGATAACTAGCGTGCACAGTGAATTGTAAGTTGTACTCGCACAGTAAAAAAAAAAAAGATGTTGACGAGCTGCCGTTCAACATCATTAAACTTCTCATTCAGCGTTTGAAGGCCATCCCATCGCAACTCTGACATAACATGCAATGAAGGTCGGTAAAAGACCGCTAATTGCACGCTGTTCTTACCTCCTCCGACTGTTTTGAAAATGCAAATAACATTTCTTTAGCTAGCATGACGAGGTTGGGATGATCTGTGTATCTGACCGGTGACGTCACACATCACCTGAGAATTTCACGGTGTTTGTGTACAAGCAGGTGCCCGAGCACGAGTGACGTAATTACACACGCACCCATGCACACGCGAGTGACGTGAGGGCGGCGCGTATATTTGCGCCGGATAAACATAAGAATAGTCTGACGGCGGGATTTGAATTTTGGCCCTCTAGTACCGAAGCCCGACGCTCTAACCACTGTACCACGGGTGCATGCATGCCTCATCGGCTGGAATACACCTTTGACAATGTCCCGCGTGCAAAGACGTTCAGATGCTTGGCGTGTTTTCGACAACGCTGTTCGTTTCCTGAAAGATTACCTTCGTGCAAGCGAGGCTGTTGGGGCCATATACGTCAACTTCAAGAAAATGAAGGTGTACAAGTATGTCTACGTCTCCGTCGCCGCCAGGAAGGGCGATATCACGATTTCGTTCTACCTCTGCAACAAGCCGCTCTACCATTGTTACAACATCATGGTATTGTTAATAAGCAACTAAATATATGTAAACGATAGTGCGTGAATCAACACTTCGTTTTTGTTACCTTTGTCTCTCAGGAAGCCAATGTGCTTCCCATGGGACACTCGCGCCCATGTCTACTCCGACAGTGCGCTGTTTGTTGATGGTTTTCGACCGTCTACGATCACATGCTACATTGTTCCCGCTAGCAGCCAAGCAGGGCCCGTTTGACGACGTCGCCCGCTGTTCGCGGCACCCTGCGTTGGGCCACGTGACAGATCGGCGGGCGTCCGTGTGGCTGTGCACGTGATGGAAGATTGCGGGTGGACGAGCGAAACCGCGGTTGTTAGATCGCTGATCGCGCTTCTTTTTTCTCCTATTTCGGGCGGGATTTCCTGGAAAGCTGTCGAAGCGATAATGGCCGCACGTGTTTACCTTTAGATATGAAGCACCGGCGGACAGCGTTCAGAACAACAACAAAAAAAAAGTTAACTGCTCAGGTCCGCCACACGCAACACTCCAAAAAGAATCTTTCAGGCTGAGATAGATAATATAAACTCGTTATCGCTTAAAGTATTCGCCGAAGAACTAAATTTTTTGATTGATTGTAATAAACGAAGCTATTTTTGCTGGCCACCTGCACGTACAGTGTAGCGTGATATTGACTGCTGTGGTGGGAATTGTAAGGTCTGTGTTTGAGACAAAGCGATATTCGCGAGTTTGTATCGACGTGTGACATATACTTTCATAGCCCTACCAATTTAGCATCTGACCGGGATCTCGCCGTTAGAATATACCCTGCAGAGTTTGCCTTTGGCGTTGTGCATAAGCGAATGGAGCTCACTTTCGTCAGACAACGCTAACGCAAGAAAACCACCATATCGGTCTACTATACATAGGCTATTTAAAGTGTGAAAAAAAACCAAAACATTAGCTCGTGCTTTACTATATTCGCGTTTACATTAATTGCTCGCTGAGTCTTTCCTGCGTTCTTTGCAAAACTTCGGTTGTCAGGCTTCGCGCATGCGTTAATGCTTAATCATCAAACTGGCCTGTACCAGTTGTAATTCTATCTCTTGGCATCACTTGCACTGATTTTTCGTTCTTTACTCGAAACTGTTGTAGTATGTACACGGTGCATTTCATGAAGCAGGCATATTCACGTATAATACACCTGCCCACTCCTCGCCAAGCAGTGCTCACTCGGGCCCTAAGGGTACTGAAATGAGTAGCTGGAGGCTTAACCTATGTAATGTGAAAAATAAAGATGGAACTATAATGTCCGTATTCGATACTCTCCAGCGCGAATGGTGGCTTAACTCATTTGCTGTCATTCACCATTGCTGGCCTTTAGTTCAACCTACTGCGACGTGCTTCAGAGCAGTGCTTCAGAAAGAACCGAAAGAAAAAAAGAAGTGGCCTTCAGAGAGATAAAGCTATGCGCTGTGAGAATGAAGGTTAACTATGAATAGCATCCCACGTTTCGAGCGAACGATAAGAGCCGCAGATGTGACCGTGTAGGCGCAGTGCACACGCAGGTATACCAACAACACGGGCCGTGCATGATCCTACTTCAGAAACGTACGTACGTAATCTCCTCGACTCCGCTGTTGCAGTCGCGCTGTATGAGAGTTACAACGTTGAAAAAAAAATGGTGCAGAACTCGTGATGGGTCAAATCGATAGGTTCTGGGGCTTTTCCGTGCCAAAGCAACGATACGACTGAGCTGAACTACATGCTGAATGTCGCGCTCATTTTTCTGTCTCTCAGCCCACGTGCACATTCGCTCGAGACAGGGGCTAGTTCTGCGTGCGTACCAACAGAGATGTTCATGAGAAAATTATGCGAGGCGTTTAGATTGGCCTTTAGAGCCAGCTTAATCTGGCTAATCTCGGTGAATGAAAGCTTTACCTATAGTCTGTCCTTCCTTTCGTTTTTCGACCCATCTAGGCTCCCTGAGCAAGTGACGCATGTCGAGGTTGGTTCTCTCATGAGAAAATGGTAGAGATTACACCTCATGACATCACATCGGAAATATTACACCAACTAAATGCAAGGATGTGGGGCGAACGAGGACAATGTTTCTGCTCGCGATGTAATCGAAACTGGGAGAACGAGAGGTGAGAGGAGTCACTGTTTATGACTACCACTTTCGTGCTTAAATTTCTACTCGCAAGGCGACTCCAGCTTCACATTACATCAGTGCGCTTCGTTTTGCCTGCATGGTGTTGTATTCACACGCACAACCATTTCTTTTTTTTCCTTTTTTGCTGCACAAAGCTCGCAATTCTGCTTTTCTGACCCCTCGCGTCATCACATAAGGACGGGGAAATGCTAAAGTTGGCGGCATTCTCCCGTCCATATGTGGTGACGCGAGAGCTCGCAGAAAATCAGAATTTCTAGTATTGTGCGGCAAAAAAAAAAAGAAGAAAACGTTGGTTGTTGGGCGGGAAAACGCCGCCAACTTTAGCATTTGCCCGCAGGTATGTTGAGAGAGAAAGATACCTGTTCGTTTTAATTTACAACCAGCGGCATGTACGCAGGCGAGCCGATTTCAAATGCGCCTATGTGAGTGAGGCATGCCTGGTTTTCCCTTAAACCGTCGTTCAAGTTTCTCTCTGCGTACCTTTGTAGTACCCCGCTGTAATCAATGCGTCACGGGGAAGAAAGCTTTCTCATTCCAGTTTGCTTGCGTATATCCGTTTTTTTTTTTTTTTTTTGGTTGACGTCGCGTCTTCTCGTGTAGCTGGCACTGCTGCAGCGAAGCGTAGTTGGCGAAATGGTCATCGGTTTTCTCTGCCGGATGTATCTTTCTCGCGCACCAACTGCCACCGATTCATTGCCTGGTGATTGTGGCACGCCGTCGTTGGACAGAGCAGAGTATACGCAAACGGAGAGCGAGATCGTCCTTTCTGTCCGTTCGCCACCCGAGTGGGCGGTGCTCTGCGTCGGACGAAAGTCGCACTGGGCGCTGCTTCCTGAAACGCGCGCGACGTGCGTTGCAGCTTGGCGGCCGCGCGGCCGGCTGACCTCGACCGCGACAGCCATCGCCTTTAGAAACCTGGCGGGCACGTACGGTTGCGCAATCGACCGGCCGATTGGCGATAAATACTTTCCTTCAAGGAGAGACCGCGCTTACCGACGCGGCCACAGCGGCCGCCGTCGCGAAATTGTTCGCGCTTCCAATGGGCCGCCGGCGATGGCGCCCCAGCGGTGGACGCGCGCCAGTGCCGTGTGGTGAATGCTAGATGCGGCTGCGCGAAGGCACGCGCCCTGCACATGGATCGCATTCCCTCCCCTCGAGTATGTGTCGTTGTTTAGAATAAAGGGGTTTCTAGAAGTAGTCAGGTGACGTCACTTACTGGAACTGCGTGCGTATTGAACTTCAGTATACTGACCGTTTGTTCCTGAGGTCACCGTACATGACCCCAGGAATGTGACCAGTGCAACAAATTGTCAAAATTAGGTCGGCGTGCCTTTCTTTTTTTTTTTGTACGTTGCTGCTTATCTAAGTATCTAGGGTGTGTTTTTTTAGACAATACAAATTTTTTATAAAGATTACATGACAATCAGGCTCTTGTCGTTTTCACACATGAAGTCGATGTCGAGGCGGAAATACCTTCCCACAGCTAAAATGTCGTTGACGCGACTAATTAACAAAAACTCGTTATTTTTTTAGAATTATTGACTTCAGGGCATGTGTTTATATTAGGAAGTTCTAGTGCCCGATAATTTAAGGCATACCCATTTTTTAGAAATCACAAAAGTTGCACGTATAGTTCGAGATATTCATAATCGAATTTCAAGGGCGAAATCGAAACTGATCGCGCCCGGCGCGCACGAAGCGTGGCGGAACACCGGAACAACACGTGAGAGGGAAGTGACGAAACTTGAATGAAGGCGCGCCGAAGCAGAATCTGGTAAGAAAAATCAGCAAGCATTCTGAAATACACAAGTAGACAGCTTAAATGTTTACGTGCAATGGGTGCTGCTTATCTGTTTTTTTCTACTATAAAGAGGCACGAAAAACTATTTCGCCTGTCTGCGAGAAGAAGCGCAGCAGTGGCTGCGCCCGAGTTTTATGCTTCCCAGACAAAGAAAAGGTTGATATTGCGGTTATCTTGTGCACAGTTAGAAAGAAACGGATAAGCCAAAAGTAAGGTGATGCGCGGGCTGAAGTGAGATGACTTGCAGCTTTTCACGAAATCATACTGCCGCGGCGTGCCTTCATTCGAATTTCGTCACATCTGGGACGGGTAGTTCCGGTCTGACGTAGCAGAACGGTCGCACTTCGTGCGCGCCTTGCGCAGTTTCGATTTCGCCCTTGAAATTCGATGACGAACATCTCGAACTACGCGCAACATTTGTGATTTATACAAAAATAGGTATGCCATAAATTGAAACGGACTACAACTTTGTAATATAAACACCTGCCCTCAAGTCGATAATCAAAAAAGTTATTAATGAACGAGTTTTTGTTAATTAGTCCCAACTGTGTCGTTTTAACTCGGGCAAAGTATTTCCGTCTCGGCGTGGAGTTCGTGTTCGAAAACGACAGGTGCCTTACTGTCATAGGATTCTCATAAAAAATCTGCATTGTCTAAAAAAAGAAACACCCTGTATACGCGCCGGAACGCGCGCTTTTTTGCCTTTCGTTGTCAGGTGTACGTGGAACTTATTACACAAAGCATCCTAAGTTACCTGACAGAATGCAATACAGATATGCCGCCACCTCTCTAATAGGAGCAGCCATCTACATTATAAGTTTCTCAACGCAGGCCCGTAGCCAGTAAGAGGGGGGGGGGGGGAGGCTAGCGCCCCCCCCCTTACCCCTCCCCGAAATTTTTTACGGAGGGTGTTTCACCGATCGATAACAAATAATGAAAATAGGCGTTTTTCTGAAATAGTCAAGGCCTTCAGAAAGTGCACCCCCCCCCCCCCCCGAAAAAGATTCCTGGCTACGGGCCTGTTTCAGCGTGAAGCTCTCACTTGTGATAGTGGCTGAAATGGGGTGTAATCCGAGTAAATTGACGACTCCGATGTCGCCACCGTTCGTGTCACACTGGAGAGGAAAAATCTCTTCACTGAAATACAGATAATTGTGCCGGCATGTACGTACCCGCCGACATGCTACTCAGCGTGAAGAAAGATGGACAGAAAATTCCTAGAAGAAAGAGTGCGGGGAAGAGCAAAAGAAGGCTAGAAAATGCAATTATGACCATAGTATATGCAGGTTGTCACAGAGGTTACTGTGCTAAGCCACGCATGCGAAGGCTTGTCAGTTAAGCCGATGTCTTGAAGACGTACGAAGAGAAGAAAATGTTTGAATATTAACGCCACATTAACGGAGAAGGCAAGACCTGTAGTATATAGGCTTCCTATCGCTGTCTGCCATGAAATCTGTCTCGTGTGCCTTTTTCTCTGTGGTGTCGTACGTGCTGTAAATATGCAAGCTAAAAACCAACTCGCTTAGCATATGCCATTGTTGCCGTATGATTTTATTGGTTCTTGGAAAGCACAGCCCATTTTACTGAAATGACGAATATTTAATGTCCGACATTTTTAAGCACAATAATGATTGATCAGACCAAGAATGCATAGGTATACCTACTGGCGAAGCGTACCTGTTGGTACCTATTGGTGTACCTAATCGAAGCCCGTTTTCTTGCGTCACCGAGGTAGCTGATGTTCAAGTCTTGAACTTATGATGGGCCACTTGAGTGAGGCAGACGACACCGACGCGAGTGATGCAGACCAACGTTTATAGAACCAGGTAAGTTGCAAAACTCCCCGCGTCAGCCAACCCGTCGCGCGGCGCCGGGACAGCTTCCGGTTTGGTGGCGCTGGTGGCGCAACAAGCTTCCGCTAGCAGACGAAAACACGTAGTGTGCGTGGCAAGACGCCGGGGCAGCCGTTCAGAAAGGGCTCGGTTGTTTACTCACCGACTGTATATTATCGAGATTTGTCGTTGCGCTGCCGCTGCAATGTAAAACGAGTAATATTTAGCAGCGGTAAGGCAAAGTCAGTAAAGATATGGCTTTCAAGACTGTCCAAGATAACTGACGCTTGATAGCATAGCATACGAGTCTGTCCATTACCCTATAAGAAGTTAACTATATGGCGCATTCTCGTCGCGTAATTGTTTAGCTAAAGTGGCTTCTTGGGCGTGTTGGTACTTATATCTTTTCGTTTTGGGCTGTGCAAGTATTGCGTGGTGTGAACGAATAAATCTTTGTTGTAGGTTAGCCCTGTTGTTTGTGTAATCCTTTTTCTGGTGCTCCGTAGTTTTTCGCACTATTTTTTTTTTTTCAAGTGAGGAGTTTTCACTCTACCGCGGCTGTCGTTACTTGTAATTATTGAGTGGTAAAATCGCAGTGTGTGTACTGCACGCCACAATTTCAGTCCTGCTGAAGAAAGAAAAATTGTATTTATATTTCGCACGCAATGCAGAGAAACAATTTTTCAGATATTGCATGTATGGTGGGATGCACACAAACGGCACAACTTATTTACAGTCTCAGGCATTAAACCTTATCAAGACAGCTCTAATTAACTGTAAAAAATTAATTCCAGCGCAATTTTAGTATCACTCAAATCAAGACAAGTTCGGGATTATCTTTGAGACGCAATCTTTGAAGAGGCTCCTTTCCGCTGGCGATTTCAACCTTAATTCTTATCGTTGACCATGTGAGTGAAAGTCTTCAGAATGTCTTCCTCATGAAAGTGCATATCACATACAAGTGATATGTCGGACAGTTTCTTGTCCTCACGAGGAATGACGCGATCCCACGTCACTCGCTGGTCAAGGTCACGCGGGCACAAATAGATTACCAACCGTCTCGTATTTCTCGGGACTGTCCCGACTTTTCATACAGTGTTGCGAGCCGTCCTTGTCGGGACAGTTATATGTCCCGGATTTATTCCGTACCGTCCAGTTAGAACTTTTTATGTGATCCAACGCACGCCCGACAACGCGCGTCACGCTCCAGAACACAAAGTTCTCACGAATAGCACACACGAAGCAATGTTGCGGTGGCTAGCGGTGGCTGCGAAGGCGGCTGCAGTTACGTTGTCTGAATTTCTCTGCGAAACGCGACAACTTTTACGGGTACATTCTACAGCAAGAGGAAGTGTTGCGAGCAGCACGTAGCCAGCTGAAGAGGCCGAAACAATAGACACCCCCACCCCCACCCGTCCCGACTCCCTTCATTGAAGAGTTGGTAACCCTAGGCACAAAATAAATGTCGTGGTGTCTCGGAACGCAACATGTCGGCATGGTGAAGACACGCAGCATATCCGAAGCACAACAGAAAACGCCAAGCTGTTCGCGCAGAAAGCAGCCTCCACGGATACTACAGACGCGACGCGCCGCAACGCCGGCTGAAGAGAGCGGAGTGAGTGAATCCTGTTGCGACAGCAGCGCCACATCTGTCGCTGATGGCGGCGGCGCCGCGCAACATCGCTCAGTTTTGCAACTGACCTGGTTCTATAAACGTTGCTATGTATGGCGTTGTGCTGTTGAGCTTGAAGTCGTAGTTTCCATCCCGGCTGCCAGGCCGTGTTTTGATGTGGGCGAAACTCAGATTATCGGTGCATACTTAGAGATGGGTGCACGTTAAAGCACTCCATATAGTAA
Source organism: Rhipicephalus sanguineus (assembly GCF_013339695.2). Lineage (NCBI taxonomy): Eukaryota > Metazoa > Arthropoda > Arachnida > Ixodida > Ixodidae > Rhipicephalus > Rhipicephalus sanguineus. The sequence continues at coordinate 179,162,828 of NC_051176.1, forward strand.
AAAAAAATCTCTACCGCTACGTCACACTCATAATCAGTTCTTCGTTTTGGCGCATAAAAAAGCCCCGAAATTATCTTTATACTAAAGCTATACATGTGCAGCCATAAATAATTGAAACATGTACATGTTAGGACTAAAACACGTTCTTTCGTTTACGTTTCGCCGGTACGTTCGATGTCGCCATTATTTCGCTTTGCACACTTAGTGTGGGGCCCAAATAATGTTTCGCAACAGCATACCTACCGGTGAGAGACTGTCTTAGTTTACCGCTCGCGGAGGCTGTTCCACATTGCACTCTCTTGTTCGCGTTTCATCTGTCCATGAATGTGCGTAATGCCTAGCTTGTGCATTAAGCATGGGAAACATGTTTTACTTCAGACATGTGATCTTCATCTACATTGTTGTTTCCACTCTAAACGCAAGCCACCTTGCTATACTCGGATCAAGTTCGCAAAACTTTCGGTTCAGAAGCGCTGTCTGTCGCTTCGCCACTTTCACTATACTATATATATATACCGGCATCACGATTTGGTGGTATCTGTTCCTCCGAAAACTTCTGGAGTAAGTGTTTTTTATGTGTATACGGGCCTACATTATTCTTAATTGATGTAGCCGCGTCCAGGAGGGCGACGTAATCAAATCGCCGCGACTGTTGGCCGCGATGCTCGCAGTAGTAAATGCGATATCCACTGATTAATTCGGAATGTGTAATGTCTAACCATATGTGCGCAGGAGCCGCGGATCCGCACGTTGGGCTATAACTTACCTGTCGGGTATAGAGCGAACTTCGGGTGAGGCTGGGTCTGCCCATTGCATGCGGTGTGCCTTCTTGTCCAGGGTCACCGGCAAGGTGTATGTAAAAGCTTGTCTGGTCGGATTGGCCAGCAAACAACTATAAATCACTAGACACTCTTCACGCAATGCATGCCTTGCTTTCGGCCCAGGCGGGTGACGTCTTCGTCTACCTGAACAAGTTCATGCAAACGCCGTCCAATTGGCCGGCTTTAGCTATTCAGCTTGCACTCGACCGGTTCATATTAACCGATCTACTCAAGGTGGACTGTCCAACGACCACGAAACCTAACTACCGACATATAAGCGTCGGCACAAGTTAGCACAATAGAAGGTTTGTTCTTGGCTTCCTGTTCCACTATACTGCCTGTCACCCTGCTGATCGTTACCATCTCATAATATGCAGTTTTATAGCATTGAAGCGCAAAGTTGCATTCATACCTTGTTGTTTTCTTTTACTTATTCCTGTATTCATACAAATTTCTTGCTCTAAAGTTGCTCGTAATAAAGGACCATAATTTGATTCATATATTAACGTGATTACTTTAAAGTTTTCGGCGACGAATGAGGAAGACTCGGTTAAAGAGTAATTGAAATCCGCAATATGAGTCGGTATCGTTTTCGTTATGCGTATTCGAGCTACAGGAAGCATATAACACGTTTCAGTGAACAGTGCTGCTAAAGTTATCCAACGATGCTAGATTCCTTTAAAAATATGCGCGCGATATTAGCTAACATCCGTTAAAGCGCTTACGAATTCTGCGAAATCCGCTGGTCGAGAACTAAATCGTAGCCACTCGTTTTATTCAAGGTCTTTCAACTTCTTGGCTCTACTTCACTTAAAAAAAAAAAATGAAGCCACCTTATAAAAAAACATGAACAAATGGAAACACCCATTCGGAAACGTGTCGCGTACCACGAGTTTCACCGACAGTGTCCGGCGGCTCTTTCGATTGTTTTAGTGTAACTTTAAATTTAAACCGGTGGCTTCAACCGTGCGAGAATGAGTGCTCGGCACGGGAAAATTCGAGAACACATGTCATGCTTCTCTCTAATCGAGCCGCACATCGTGCTGTTCGTCGAAAGAGAAAAAAAAAAGTGGTCACGGATTGCGAAAGGAATAACTAGATAACCAAAATATTTTGAACTCAAAAGACGAAAGTGTCACTCAAAAGTGACGCTTGCTGATGACGCCGCGATCCTCGCAAATTCTCTTGCAGTTTTTCGGTGAATGAGTTGAAGGAACCACGCCTGGCATACAGAATGGCGTGGACTGCGACATGCGATCACCACGGTAGCACCAACGGAACACGCGATGACGGTCTGGACGTCTGGAGCATCCAGAAGATGCAACTGCTCCAGTGCGATTGCGACTAGCTAGAGCATAAGCCTTGTGGCCCAAACAGCTTTAGTGTCGTCGTTCCGGTGCAGCTTCAGATTGGCACACACTGCACCGACTGCCGTGCCGCTCGTCATAAGTGCATGCTGAGCACGATGCTGTCCGCCAGGATGACAGCAGGTACAGTTGCTGCTGAAGCAGTCCAAGTTTAATTGCATTCGGTTGGTTTCGTCCTTAGCCAACTTCGGAATCAAACGCTTAATAGCGTCCGCGAAACATTTCCATGGCTGTGCGCGATTCAGCTGTTCACTGGTCCATGTAAATACTCTCTGACCACATTATTGTAGCGCAAACAAAAACAGTTAAGGACCCACAGAAGTCACATCCGACACAGTGTTGAACAGTTTAAAGCGCAGTGTGTTGTCACATGCACATTCTGTGCGTCTTCATTTTTTATGGCGCTGCAGCAATGTAAAAGATGTCGCAACACGACGCCTTATTTAGTCATTTTTATTAGTTCACTACGGCACATGAAAGTCAGTCATCCTGTTTGGGAGCTGACAAGATGCGCCTGCGAGGCTGCATGTGGAACGTGGCTCGAACGTCACCCGAAAACTTCGCCCTCATCACGTCGGCAGGGCGAATTACAGTGGCTGAACTCAACTCAGCCAAAGATTAGGTGAATGCCACTTAACATTTGATGCGGGGAATGATATCGAGAAAGCGCCGTTACTGATGCCTTATTCGCGGTGTCACTCCGAAATTATTCCTTGGGCTCGAGACGCCTCGACGTGGGGCAAGGCTGTAGTACATTCCACGCTGATGCCCCCGTTCGTCGCAGCAAACGGCAATGTGCTTACCACACGCGGCCATCCCGCGCAGTCGACGCGCGCAGCAGCCGTGACACCATTTTCTCCATGGAAGCCGCGGCGCGCGCGCTCGCGGCAGCCCGCGATTCAGTTCATACGAATATCCTTGGAGTGGCAATAGCTGCAAGTGGGCCTCTTGCACGTCGTGGAAAGTCCCTTTGTACGGCCGGTGCGTTCGTGCGCGACTTCACGTGGCTGCAAGTGGGTGCAGGCGACGACGCTTGACTTGGTCCACTGGCGGGCATCATCGGCTACAAGGCGCCGTTCTTGAGTGCCTAATAAGCACGTGTGGTAGTTATTACGGGATAGTCCTGAGCGTCATTCGTTCGGCCGTTGTTTCTGTATTAGCTTATACTTGTGCGTGCGTGCGTGGTGACAAGCGATGCTTTTTTGGTGTGGCGCTCTCGTATACAGATGAACCCGCGTTTTAATCGTCCAACTTTGAAGTGTGCATGCAAACGGTCGCTGAACAAGAACATCCTTCGTCACAAACGCTAATGAAAGCTTCACGCACGCCGATTTCCACTGCAGGTGCGATCTTCAATCTTTATCGACCAGGCTGCTTTTTTTATATATATCCATTTGCAGACGATATATAATTATCTCGGTTACAAACGCTGCAACATCTCGTAGCTCACGCATGCTGTTTGGTCCTAACTTAGTAATTAAGCAATATTTGCGATGATTATTGAGCGGTGCATTAGTGGCAAATAAAATGCCGCGGTAGCCTTCGGGCGACGCTATAGGTTACAATTTTCGATTACGAAGGATCGAAAAACCGCTTCCTCGATTTTACGAACTTCCCGATTTAACGAAATAATTCGAGCTCCCTCGTTACTTTTCGTAGCTCACGCATGTTGTCTGGTCCTAACTTAGTAATTAAGCAATATTTGTGATGATTATTGATAGACTATATTGAAAGTGTGCACCGCGGCTGTATGTGTGCTCTGTTCAAACGAAGAGTTTTTGAACTATCTAAATGTAGGACTGTATATATATATATATATATATATATATATATATATATATATATATATATATATATATATATATATATAGTAATAATACACGTTGGGCTAGGCTATGGTGTCAGCCATGTCCTTTATTTAGAACACCCTCATCTTCCTCGTCTTCCCTCAGTCCTTCTCTAACTTCTTCACCACGTCCACGTACACTCCCCCTCTTTGAAGACTCATCCCTCCTGGGTTGATACATGAAGACGTTTCCAACAGTCGCAAACTCCAGCACACCGTCACCGTTTACGTAACCAACCCTCTTGAGAACGCCTTGTTGCACTGCAGTCTGCACCACTCGATAAGGTCCCAAATACACCTGCTTCGTGCCGGGAAGGCCCTTTCTGACGAGTATCAGATCGTTCAGCTGTATCTCAGGTATCCGCGTGTTGTGGCGGCGGTCGAAGTTTCTCTTCATATCTTCCCGATATCGCTGGTATGCTTCCGAAGTTTTTCGCTTTTCGCACAATTGCAGGCGGTCAGCAATGCGAAGCTGTTGATCAGCAGGAAGCACTGGCGCCTTTCCGAATGCCGCAAAATACGGGCTACAGCCGATGCTCGCAGTGTGCGATCGGTTGTGATGAGCAACAGCTGCCTCCAAGCAGCATTTCCATCCGCCTTGAAAGCTTGGGTATATTGAAATGAACTGCTTCAAATCTCGTATTATTCTTTCAGCCATGCCATTTCCTGCAGGATGGTACGGCGCGCAGCGTCGCAAAGTAACTCCACGTTGCTTCGCCCACTCTTGCAAACGCTGGCTTAGAAACGCTGGTCCATTGTCTGATATCACTACTTTTGTACTCTTAAACATCTCACGGCTCAATAGAGCAATCACACTATTCGCGTCTTCTCTTCCCGGCCGTGCAGCCACTGTTCTTGTGCACTGGTCTATTGCCACTAGGAAAGACTGTGTTCTTCCTACTCCAGCAGCCTTTTTCTTGAGCTCTGCAAAATCGACGTGGACAACTTCAAACGGTATGTCGGAGTGTTGAGGCAAGACCATCTCGTCCGTTCTCTGAAGGTACTTGGCTTTGTGAACTTGACATTGATGACAAGACTGAACATACCGCTGGACGTCATCTTTCATGTGTTTCCACTGGAAACGTTGATGGATCTTGCGATAAGTCCTCCAAAAGCCATCGTGTCCGCCTGAGTGCGGGGAGTCGTGATAAAGTTCCAAGATTCGAGGCACCATTGTTTCGGGGACTGCGAACTTTCCGTGGAAGTGGAAAGGGGTAGCCGTCACCAAGCAATGGTGACAACTCCTTCATTTATTTTTTATTTCAATAAAAAAAGTTGAACGCGTCGTTGCGCTTCTTGCGGACGAGTGAACTTAGAGGCATACTTTAGCGGCTGCCGTGCACCGCTGCGTTCATATCAAGTGCAGTTTTCTTCGCTTTATCTTTTGCTTGTTAGTGGCTCGTATTATATCTTATTCCTCTCCTCAGCAAGGGGTCACCAGCTGTTCTAAGCACTAACCTCCCTAGCCTTCCATGTATCGCTCGGTTAACCTCCCTGCCTTTCCCCTTCGTATCTCTCTCTCTTCTCCTCCTCATGAATATGTCCGAAGCCAGTTTGGATATGATGCGAAAATTATGCTCTACCGCGTACATCGGCCATTGTTTGTTCTGAAACAAACAACTCGTAAAAAATGAGACATCGGAAATATACACAGGTTGCCCGTGCACTACGATTTCTTGAAGACAGCGAGGGTCAAGTTCGCGAAGCCTTTCGTTTATATAAAAGCAGTTTGCGAATAACAGATTACATTTGCTAACGATATCACTATCACGATTCGTTGGCGCCTTCTCTTGCAAACGTGTCGTATGAAATTTCTAGCAGATACTGACCAGGAATCTTACAGAACTATTAGAAGCGTTTAAGATTTGAAATTATGACTATTGGTCAAGTATGTGCATCACAGTCGCTCCTCTTATAATAAATAAATACAGTTGAAATTCGATTTAACGAAGCGATGACGGTGCTCGAATTATTTCGTTAAATCGGGAAGTTCGTAAAATCGAGGAAGAGCTTTTTCGGTCCTTCGTAATCGAGAATTGTAACCTATAGCATTACACGCCACGCCACGCCTTCATACACGCCACGCCTTCGTGTAGCATACAAAAGCTCTTCCTCGTAAAATCGAGGAAGAGCTTTTTCGGTCCTTCGTAATCGAGAATTGTAACCTATAGCATTACACGCCACGCCACGCCTTCATACACGCCACGCCTTCGTGTAGCATACAAAAGCTCTTCCTCGTAAAATCGAGGAAGAGCTTTTTCGGTCCTTCGTAATCGAGAATTGTAACCTATAGCATTACACGCCACGCCACGCCTTCATACACGCCACGCCTTCGTGTAGCATACAAAAGCTCTTCCTCGTAAAATCGAGGAAGAGCTTTTTCGGTCCTTCGTAATCGAGAATTGTAACCTATAGCATTACACGCCACGCCACGCCTTCATACACGCCACGCCTTCGTGTAGCATACAAAAGCTCTTCCTCGTAAAATCGAGGAAGAGCTTTTTCGGTCCTTCGTAATCGAGAATTGTAACCTATAGCATTACACGCCACGCCACGCCTTCATACACGCCACGCCTTCGTGTAGCATACAAAAGCTCTTCCTCGTAAAATCGAGGAAGAGCTTTTTCGGTCCTTCGTAATCGAGAATTGTAACCTATAGCATTACACGCCACGCCACGCCTTCATACACGCCACGCCTTCGTGTAGCATACAAAAGCTCTTCCTCGTAAAATCGAGGAAGAGCTTTTTCGGTCCTTCGTAATCGAGAATTGTAACCTATAGCATTACACGCCACGCCACGCCTTCATACACGCCACGCCTTCGTGTGTGAGAAGTCGGCGAGGGCATTAATTCATCCCATGTCCGGGCGATACAGGCGAGGTAGACGGTCATGTTAGGCTACGACAAGCTGCCAATATTGAAAGACAGGGAGAACGTATGCAGTTAATGTGCGAGCAGGCAGGGCAAGAAAGTTCCAAGGAGACGATCAGTGCCATCTGTTGCATAAACCATTAAATAACGAAAGCAACCGCCGTGTTCCTGTGGGAGTATTTGCGAGGACAACAAACCACTACCGCCCAGAGCCATTTGATATGTAAAAGCGTCACCGACTGCGGCGTACAGCCTCGTCAAAATGAAAACTAGTGCCGTGAATAGGATTACTAGGTGTTTCAACAGGATAGTGTTACAGTGCACATCCGAAGAAAAACCGTCTGTGTAAAAATTAGGAAGTAATCACTGTATTTTTGATCATTTATTTCTAGAAAAACTTCGTTAAATTGAGTTCATTTCCATAAGAGCTACGTTAATTCGAATTGACGACAAAATTGAACCGTATGGGTACCAGCCGGGTAATGGAAATTTCTTCTTTAGACCGGGAAATTCGTAAAATTTGGTTTCGTTAGATCGAGTTTTTACTGCATACAAGGACCGAGATCGCAGCTTTTTTTTTTTTCTATTTATAAGTGCTGCTTGCTATTGACTGGCTGCCTGCATTAAAAAAATATATTGGCTGGAATTTGCTCTTACGGAGGAGTTAGCGCAAGATTTTTCGTTTTCCTGTGAATATGAGCACAGTGCTGGTATTCACATAAGCGTTCAATAGCGTTCGAAGTGCTCGTAAGAAGAAATGCCAGCCATTTGTGACATTAGACACGTTCTTAGCGAAGGTCATCGGCTAATGGTAAACAGCTTTTACGAATAAGAAGCTTTGGTGAATTTGGCACCAGGATCCGTACAGCGGTTTGTTCGCTGTTCATTGTGTTCAGTAACAGTGCAATAAATATAGCGCCTCATAATCGTCGCTTAGTAAGCCGTGCTGCTTTTGTTGTGTTTTTTTTTTTTGTAACACACACATACCGACTCGAACAAAAGCAGAGGATAGAACAGAGCCTAAGAAAGTGGCAGTGCCGTTCTCCTCTGTATAGGGCCGATATCTTCGGCAACCATTTTTGTTTGGCTAACCACCTTAGACAGTTAGTTACCCGCTTGGGCACAATAGGTCCTGCAGCCGGCGCCTCTAAGGGGCGCCAGTGGCACCTTGCATACATTAATTTCATACTATAGTCAAAAGTGCAATGTCCTGCGTTCATTTGTCGCAAGCAAATTAAAGGTATCACAAAGCGACCACACATGCGCGATCACTCAACACAAACTGATCGCCCGCTTAATCAGCTCGGGGATCGCGTGTGCCCGGACAGCGTCGCAGCGTATACTGACGTGGCCGAAATTTTCACTTTTATATGAGTGAGTGCAATTTCTTTCTGGTCATCGTTTGCTCCAAGAAATATAGCGCGGATGTACGTTTTATGCCCGCGTGGGCAAGTGTGTTTTTCTCCTTCATCTATGCTGATTTGTGACTATCAGAGAGCTTCCTTTCGCTACTTCCACATCTTAAAATAATATTGCACCGCTGCAGCTTTTACGAGATCTCTTCAGAGCGGTATAAACACGTCGGTACACATTCACATTCTCTCGACTTTTTTTTTTTTTTCTGAAAGGGGAAACTATATCAAGCGCGGAACGTTACTTATGACGGGTTTTCGCTGTGCAAGTGCTCATTCTGCAGCCCTCTCAGAGGTCAGTCATTAGGCAATGAACACCTGTGCATATGGGCTTCATGCCAGCGAATGCTTAATTCACCTTCGGGACGATCACGCTCTTTAAAGGTTCAGCGCAACTCTCCCAATAACTTCCGACTTGGCCAAGACCATGTGTTTGTCCCCAATAGAGTCTCGATATTTATAAACAAGCGAATTTAGGCCCAATAGTGTAGCACATGCACTCTTGACCTCCTACTGCATGCCAAGCGCGTGAGGCCGGTAAGCGGTACGGAATAATGGATATTACTAAGCGGCGTTGACACACACACATACACATACATACATACGTGCGTGCGTGCGTGCGTGCGTGTGCGTGCGTGCGCTAACGTCTGCCGCCGTCTCGCTTCTGTCTTTCTCTCGCGCTGTGGCATAGTGCAAGCGCAAGCTTGCCAAGAACGTTCTGAAGGTTTTTTTTTTTTTTCTTGCACTCTTTTTTTGTTTTGTTTTTCTGTGCTTGGCGCACACGCGGGTTATACGTAAGCTGTCCTTTCTACGTTTTTGTATTTACTGAACAGTTGAAAACACTCGCAATACTCCCTGCTACTGTTCGACGCTACCACATATAGTATTCAGAACGCACAGAGGAAGCCTCGCAATCTACTTAGTCTGTGATCACTGCGATGGACAATGTCGTCACAGTAGTACACAAGCAAGTACATGCAGCGATTGAGGCACCCCTCACAAGACGCACTCACGACAGGGGTCCTTAAGAGAGTCTATTGAAATTATGCCGTGATTAACTCGACACACATCAAGAAAGTATGAGGGAATAGAAAAGTTTATGCCAACACAAGCAGAACACTGAGTTTCCTCAGTGCCCGTGTCGTACCACTAAAAATAAACACCAATTTCAGTTCAGCTAGCATCAAACGCACAGAACTCCCTCTCTTGTGTCGAAGCTTTGTTGCAGATACTGTTTGCAAATTCTCCTGTTATGATGTTTGACTCGAGTTGTAAAGTTGCAAGTGAACGCATTCCGCAATACCTCTTACCGTAGGCTGCTGTCATGATTTACATCAATTTTCTTTTTCTCAAGTAACAATTAATAGCTCGAAACTAGGTTTGCTTTGTCGGTAGGTCCATTAGGTTATGCTGACTACGACCGTTGTCCTCATCAACATTAATGTGTCGCTGGCAGGAGACCTTCTCATGCCCAGCTTCACCGTCGCCATGTTACGAAGAAACAAACAAAAAAAAAAGATTACGTACTACGGCCATGGCATTACTCACATTGCAGGCAATCCAAGTCCCAGCATTCTGGCCATAACATTGCTGCCAATGGGATCATGTTTTCATTGCATGTCAAAACGAAAACTTGAAATAGGCGAACGGCAAGACATGGCGTCTGTTATGCGCCTCCGACTCCTGCAATGTTTCCGGCGCATGCGACCGGAAAATGTATCGCCCTCGATATCTGTTAGCTATTCAGCGGGATAGAGAGAAAGAGTCGTCGCTGGGGCGTGGAATTGGCCACCATCTATGCCTTAATAATATGCAGTTGGCTCATAGGTCCCTCTAAAACACACAAACCTGCTATATATGGTATAGTACACCATCGCATCGTTCGTGATGTTAATCCCTTTCGGCGAATACCTTACCGTAGATGAGTACATCTTCTTTTATAGAGTGCCGCAAACGGCGATAAGCCAAGACGCACACTATAGTGTCCCAACTTCTGAGGCTTGGCTAAAGAAATAAAAGCATAAAGTAATAGGCACGTGGCCAATCGACATTCTACGAAAACACGCATTTGTTGCTCTACGTTTTTGGATGCCACTCATGTATACTGCCGGGCCGTATAGTATAAAAAGTACATTTTATTTTACTCTGCCAGACTTATACTCCATGTTTCTTCTTTTTAGCAACGCTATTATCTTATGTAATTTTTTTTTCAGTCACAGCATTTTTTCGTTTAACACTTCATGTATATTGCCACGTAGTTGTGATGGCGAAGAACGAAGTAGTTGAACCGGTAAAGGTGGAGCTATTTGCTAGGTAAACTTGTGTCCAGCAAAAAGAGCACTCAAAGTACAGGCAAGTAACACTCGCAGTACAATGAAGCGGCGAGCACGGTCGTCGGTCGTCGATAATCTGATCTTCGATTAAAAACGTGTCGGCTTTTATATATGTATTATTGTACGTTCCCGCGTTATCGCTGCTGCATGCAGAAAAATAGATGAGAACGTGCCGACGCGTTTTAAGCGCCAAGTGGCAACAAGTGTAACAGTTTACGGGAGTGATGTCCGGTCACGCGAAAATAAACAAGCGCTCATGTCAATATTTTACCTTGTTATTGCTTGTCAACGTTTTGACACTGTTTCCCTTTTCATCATCATCATCATCAGCCTGTCTATGCCCACTGCAGGTCAAAGGCCTCTCCCATGCTCCGCCAATCAACCCGGTCCTGTGCTTTCTGCTGCCACGTTATACCTACAAACTTCTTAATCTCATCTACCCACCTAATTTTCTGTCTCCCCCTCACGCGTTTGCCATCTCCTGGAATCCAGTCAGTTACCCTTAATGACCACCGGTTATCCTGCCGGTGCCAATGCTCTAAAGAACGGAAGAAGCCTCAAAGCTATGAAGACAAAACTGTGCATAGGCAAAAATGAGATGTATGCATTAAGGGGCAAGGAAGGCAAGGTCACAACCAATATGGATAGAATAGTTGAGGTAGCGGAAGAGTTCTACAGAGATCTGTACAGCAGCCGAGACAGTCAGGATGATAACGTAAGAAGCAGTAATAGCCCAGAGGAATCTGACATCCCACCAGTATTGACAGGAGAAGTAAAAAAAGCCCTAAAGGGAATGCAAAGAGCCAAAGCCGCTGGTGAGGATCAGGTAACATCAGACCTGTTGAAAGACTGTGGAGAGATTATGTTAGAAAAACTGGCCACCCTGTATACGAAGTGTCTCTAGACGGGGAGAATACCAGAATCTTCGAAGAATGCGAACATCATCTTAGTCCATAAGAAAGGGGACGTCAAGGACCTGAAAAATTACAGGCCCATCAGCTTACTGTCCGTCGTCTACAAGCTATTTACAAAAGTAATTGCTAACAGAACATTAGAGTTCAATCAACCAAAGGACCAGGCAGGATTTCGTACAGGCTTCTCAACAATAGACCATATTCATACTATCAATCAGGTGATAGAGAAATACGCGGAATACAACCAACCCCTATACATAGCCTTCATAGATTACGAGAAGGCATTTGATTCGGTTTTCCCTTTTATCGTGTAACAAAGAGCAGCCGTCACCACCACCTCATGTCAACACCTCTTTAATGTAATAACGTTTCTAAAAGGTAATGTCTGCCACCAAGAAATTTCACAGCTTGACATGGAACGACTTACCTGCAGTACTATTTACTTTTATAAAGATACAAGACTACGGGGAGGACATATGGGACATGTTAACGCAGGAAATCCTAGCGTGTGGTGGTAAGTACTCTACAGCGGTGGGAGATAAACAAACTATATCTATAGTTTGTTTTGCAAAATACGCTTGCTGCAAGCTTGTCACCCTTTTAAAATTAGAAGCGTGCTTTTATCTTGCTTGCACTGCACTTGTCCCCTGTAGGTCACTCGGCGCGTGCGCCTGGACATGCAAGTGCCCCTTTGCACTGTGGACGCAGATTACCCATCGTGGCAGCCACTTGACGCTGAAGAGGAGGCACTGTGGGCTCTAGTGTTTACCGAGACTGCAGGACACGACCTCACCATTGACTCGTTGAGATGTACGAGATGGCGCAAATGCATGTGGCCGAGTATCAAGAGGATAGTAGTGATTCGCTTGAACGTTATCGTGGCATAGAATAGCATCGTTATAGAGTGCCCATGAGGTCGTTTTCAAGCACTATGTTGATTTTGATTTGAAAGTTGTACGACAGGTCAGTGGCGTAGCCAGGAATTTTGTTCGGGGGGGGGGGGGGGGGGGGGGGGGGGGGGGGGGGGCTCACGTTGCAGCGCAACCTCCTCATCGAATGTTTCGAACGACTAAGTATATGAATAGCATGTATTACCAGTGACAATTTGTATTATATGCTGCAAATCACTTCTTGAATGCTGCGCACTGTCAAGAACAAGTAAGAAAACAAGTAAGAAATTATTGCAGGAGGGAAATACACAGGGTTACACGTGCGCGTAGAAATAGACAACTTGGCAAAGAAAATTAACACAACAGAAATAGAAAAAAATAAGTTCACGCCGTAATACAATCGCCAGTAATGTTCTGAAAAATGCTTCGGTAATACAATCCGCAATTTGCTGCCGTAGCTGATTCTACTGGGTTATCGAGTGTGGGGAAAGTGAGCTCGAAAAGACGTTCGTTCCACAAATAGTTTCCCTTAATTTTAACGATGGCCACTTATATGAGATATGCAATGAGGCGTTAAAGGTAAGTTTTCTTATTTCCCTATTTATCTTACCCATGCTGGGATAAAAATTGGAACGCACTCCTAACCTCATGTTCTTTCTGCGTGTGCTTAAAAGGGCCCTGCAAAAGCTTTTCAGCATGGTCAGAACACGCGAGCGAGACGTTATAGCTCCTCCGTTTCCTTCCCAGGCCCGCTGGAAACCCAGCACGCGGCCTGTAACTTACGATTAATTCTCAGTCAGCTAGAATTTGTCCCCTATTCTATCGACAAATGATGCCATAAACCGAAATGACTGCGCCATAAATCCGTAATACACTCGGAGGTCGGTGGCTGATGCGTAGGCTGCACAGTTACTGCGACCGCCGCGGAAGGCCTCCATGTGCCCGCGCGCGCGCTCGCGATCACACTGAAAGGAAGTCGCACGTTCACAGAAAAAAAGAGAGAGAATTTGCCCAGGGCCATGATGCGCGATAAGGCACGCACCTTCTAGCCCCTTTGTTTTCGTTCGCTTCGAGTTTTAAAGACGATGGTCTTCCTTGGGGAACTTAAACATTTTTGGTCTGTCACTCTGTCTGTCCGTCACACAATTCAGCAGTGCAGCTGAAGTTTAACTACTTACTCAACGCCCAGCCATCTTCCAACACCTTCCGTTAGCGCTCATGCGTGAAAATCGAAGAGGCTCACGTGCTCTAAGGAATTGGGGTTATAGTACAAAAATATAATGTGCGCACCTTTGCTGGCTTCGGTGTCATGGCTTGGACGCTTTGGCGCAGGTGAAAAAAAGGACGATATTCTTTTCTGCGACATGACCGCACAACTGAAGCGCCAAATCTCTTCGCGTCGGTGCTGTTGCGACTCGGGTATACCGTAGCCGTTGGGACCACGAGTTGGTGCTCGACCACGTCGGCTGGTGCGACTCCCTAACAATCGGACCTGCACGGCCTTAAATTGGGTAGCAGTCTGTAGGACCGCCGTCAGAACTGGGCGCACGATTGTTGTTGTTTTCTTGTTTACTTTGAGCGGAAAACTTGGGAGGCCACGCCGGTCGGGATGCTGCGTTCATTCCGGCGCGCAGCGCGACTTGGGTGGCTTTTGGTCAAAGCAGATGCGACCAGATGGCCCCTGACCGCAGGCTTCGAAGTGCCTGCGCGTCGCCCCGCAAAGTACTTGGGCTCCGGAGATGAGGGAGCCCATCTGGTTTCTTGTCGCACCCAGGACAAAGGAGCCCGCTTCCACGCGGACGGTGGCTGGAAGGGTTGGAAACGCCGTCGTAATGACCTCCCTAATTGCCCAGCGATGCCTTCCGGCTGCGCATGAATGGGCCGCTTCCAGGCCCCGGCGCGGCGGTGGCGAGGTGTCGCATCGGTTCGGCCTTGGTTCGGCCCCACCGTTTGCTGTTCGCGCGCTTCGCGGTCGCCACCCAAGGAGGTACTAGACAATGTGGTCTGCTTTTTCGGCACCGCGCGGTCGCCGGAGGCATTCGTCATGTGTTTCGTGCATCAGGCGGCTCAGACGGCGGCTAGGCCCTTGACGCTAGAATGCGTGAACGGCAAGGAGCGGGCACACGTCGCGGGGTTACGGGCGCCCAGTCGGCATCTTTGATAATTGTTTGTGCACTGACATTCCTGCACGCGTACATTTGACAGTGAGTCTACTGAAAGAAATAAGTTTTATATGCACATAGAGGAGGAGGAAATAACTTTATTACGAGTCCTGCGAGTTGGTGGGGCGGGCCGATGGCCCCGCCTAGGAGACGGCCAGGAGTCCTTGAACCCTGGCGGCTTCCTCGGCCCGCTGGACGGCCCAGAGCTGATCCTCGAGGGCGGAGCTGAGCAGCGCGGCTTCCCAGCGTGCGCGAAGGCTGTCACTAGAGGCCGCTTTCTCGGTATTGGGACTAATCCCTCGGCATTCCCATAACATATGCTCCAGAGTGGCTCTGGATTCACATTGTTTACATTGGTCCGTTTCGTATATGTCCGGATATATGATGTGCGAGAGCGCGGGATTCGGATACGTCCTAGTTTGTAACCGCCGCCATTCGACAGACTGCTTTTTTGTCAATTTTGGGTGAGGTGGCGGAAATATGCCCCTCTGTAACCTATAATGTTTTGTGATGTCGTTGTATCTGGTCATTCGGTCTTCCCACTCCCATTCGTCTACCGCGCCGTCACGTCCGGAGGGTGCTGCGGCGGCACTTGAGATCGCAGCTCGGTCCGTAAGCCCTCGAGCCGCGTCGTGTACCGCGCCGTTGTTGCTGTCCTCCGCGAGAGCGTGAGCGGGTGTCCATGTAATGAATATATCTCTTATGCAAATAGAAAAATAAAACATTTCATTTTGTGTCACTTTTGTATTTAGTTGTCGCATTAACAGCGAAAGCAGTGAGGCACGGAATGCTAAATATTTTTTGGCGCGTTCTTTTCCGCGCGACTTTTTGTAACCACGAAAAAAAAACACGTGAAAAAAAGTACTCGCGCCTTGCGCTAAATAAATGTGAAAAATAATCCCTGGGAATTTACAGCTCATCTGAACTGGGGATAAAAGATCATTCGCATGGAGTCTGTGAGCGGACCGACTATTCGTCTGGCGAGGTGATCTGTGAAGACTAAAAAGTTGCCTTGTAGAAGTAACTGCATGGAGAGTAAATGTTAGATCCGGGGACGTTAGTCATTAAAATTAATGTACTTAAACCTGCGTCGCCTTGTAGAGCTTCTAGGATAGAAAGGACACAATGGCAGACGCCGGCTGCGTGAAAGTAAGGTAAAATAGCAATAATCGGACCACAGTCAATTTTCTTTTTATTGTTCAAAAAAGAAAAAGAGTGATACCCTGTTTCACAAATTGCATGGTTGAAAACAAATCTTGCAGAAAAGCCACCATCCAGAACCTTTTAACTGTCCATGGTATTGTCGTGCTAAAAAAAAAAAACATTTTAGACGACATCCTGGTTGGTTTTCGGTGAAGGTGGTTATTTCGGACGGCGGTGTATAATAGAACGGAAAAAAAATTCAAGGGGTGGCGGGGAGGCTGAAGCCCAATAAATCTCACCCCCCAGGCGACGCCCCTGGTCGGCGGTGAAAGACAGCACGAAAAATTTCGGGGGGGGGGGGGGCTGAAGCCCCATAAGCCCCCCCCCCCCCTGGCTACGCCCCTGCGACAGGTTTATGTAAACAATTGCCGATCGCGCTTAGCGTTTACGTCAACCCGTCACCGCTAAAAAGAACCGATTCCACTTGAAGTGGATTTAAATGCAATTTTTTTAAACTCCAACTTAATTGACCCATTTGTTGGACCAGAGAGGGAGAGGCCTGCTTATCATATCTGGTGAGTGCCCGTGACTGTGAAAAACAATGCAACAAAGATACTAAGTTAAAATTCGATATAACTATGCCCGATTTTACAAAGTGCACGATCTAACGAAGAAATTGTCATTACCAAGAAGGTGGTCATAGGAATCGATGTCGTCATCAACCCAAATTAATGAAGCTACCTTGGCACCAAACCCGATTCAACGAAGATTTCCCCCAGTAAATTAGTCAAAAAAGCGTGTATTTCGTTACAATTCTGACGAAAACGTGTTTCTCTTTGAGCTTGCGCTCTAAGGCCATCGCAGTAAAGCATCTAGCCGCCTTATTCACGACCCTAGTTTTATTTTAACCGTGCTGCACACCGTGCCCATGTATGCAACAACGGACTCAGCTGTTGGTAGCGCTCTTGCGTACCAGATGGCGCTAGGGGTGGCAGTGGTTTATTGTTGCTGTAAGTTCTCCAACAGGAACACTGTTGGGGGCACGGGCCCGGTGTGCCACCCCCTGGCTACGCCACTGCGTGATACTGACACTAATGTTACGCAGACAGTAACTTGAAGTAAACAACAAAATCCGCTCCGTTAATTACTGACTGCTACTTTGGTACAACGAAGACACCTCCGAACAACAATGACAGTGACAATGAACACTGGCGTAGCCAAGGGGGAGGGGAGTTGGGGGCGGGGTTCAAACCCATCCGAAATTTTTCAGCTTTGCATTTTGCATACACGCACACATACAAACGCACGCACGAACATACATAAAGGGTGGTTGAACCCCCCCCCCCCCCCCCGAAAAAATTTCTGGCTACGCTACTGACAAACAGCAACAGTCATTCTTGTCACCGTATGCGTGTTTTGTTGCGTATATTTTAACACACAGGGACCGCGTAAACGCCTAGCGGTGGCGCGATGATGATGGCTGGAAACGGACGAAATGGCGAAAAATAGTCACATACAGCCCTTTTGTTCCAATCAGGTTTTATTGAATTTATTGCAGCCTCGCATAACTGACTATATACGTATCTCACTGTGTTCTTTTATTTCTTAGTGCAAGAGTTCGTTTCTACATTTTACTGCTTGTTGCATTCCCTTTGTAACACTTCCTGTTCTATCAATGTCTTGTCTATTTCATTTTTTCCTACAGGCACGATGATATTTAAGTACAGATTTCTAGGGGTGTGCAAATATTCGAAACTTCGAATATTCAGTTCGAATTGGTCGGTATTCGATTCGATTCGCAAGGAACATTTACGATTCGAGGTATTCGAAAACCACAAAACAAGTATTGAAATCAGCACAAA
Organism: Rhipicephalus sanguineus; assembly: GCF_013339695.2. Lineage (NCBI taxonomy): Eukaryota > Metazoa > Arthropoda > Arachnida > Ixodida > Ixodidae > Rhipicephalus > Rhipicephalus sanguineus. The sequence goes on from NC_051176.1 coordinate 179,180,449, forward strand.
AAATTGCATACCGGTGCTAAATTTCGCAAAATTTGATGCACAAATAGACAAATTAGTTTGTTGCCATCCCCCCCCCCCCCCCCCCCGCCATTGCGTTTTTGCAAATGGGCCAGTGTTCAAGTGCAGTGGCCAGAGCACGGCATTGTGCGTGAGGCCTAGTATGCATTGTTTCTGGAGTGCCGAAATTATACTGAACAAAACCACCGAAACAAATGGGGAGCCATTACAAATTTAAGAAGAAATGTCTAAAATAAGGAAATCCAGCATTATTCTCGATTATCCTGAGATGAAGCACCTGCAATGAATATCGCCGATCATTTGTCATTGCTCCTCTCAATTGAGCAAGCAAGCATAAAGGATTACATTATGACAAGATTCACGCATCTGCTCCGGTCTGTCTAGTGAGCGACTGTTTTGGTTGTCTGGAGGAGCGGTGACATGCACAACGGTGTCGCTGCTTCCCAAACATACTAAGCAGCTATCCATCCTTCATGACAACATTAAATAACGGCATGCTATCAAGAAACAGTGCTGTGCAGTGCATAAACTTCCTGTATGTTATTTGATGTATACAACAAAGTTACTGTCTTGTTGGCGAAAAAAAAAAAGTTTTTTCTTGCAAAAGTCAGTAGTAGTAGTAGTATTTGAAAAATATTCGATTCGATTCGCACTTCGTTTTTATTATTCGAATTCGATTTGAAGTTAAAAATATGATATTCGATATTTCACACACCGCTACAAATTTCACGCCAGGAGTTCTGATGATTACACATCAAATGGCAACTGAACCGCCACTACAAGAGGACAAAGGGTAGCCTTTAACTCGAGCCATTCTTAGCTGGTGAAGGGAGGCATCGCAAAAATATGCTTTAACATTGCCCTCATGAAGTATTTTACACATCTGGTTGACGTGTCAGATATAGCAAGCAACACGGCTCCAATTGTAGCAGCATATCCGACTTATGTCGCGGTTTCCTTAACGAAAAGTTTACTCTGGCGAACTAGAATAAGTCTAGAAATTTCCAGAATCGCTAGGTGTCCCACCTTTGAGAAGAGACATGTAGCAGTGGTCCCTTTCATCCAGCGTGTGTTCCACGAGTTGGAGAAAGTAACTGTGAGAGGGAACACACGAGAAGTTTTTCAGCCCCTTATAAGCTGGATAATTTGTGTAACAAAATAAAATCCCAAATAAGAAAGTGTTGGTGGAATGTCTGAAAAAGCACAGAAACGCATTTGCACAATGTAAAAACTTGTGTTATCTACCACATTCTGTTGTCTTGTGGCCTGTTTTATGTTGTGCACTAGTGATGCAGAACTATCGATGGTAAAAAATACTATCGATAGCACTATCGATTGTAATTTTGATGGTACTATCGATAGTACAAAATCAACAGCGCAAATCCATTGCAGAATAAACTTCGTTCCCCGCGCGCGTGGTACGTCTATGGAGCCGGAGGAGCAGGCTGAAGGGCAACAAAGTTGACATGTTTGTGTTCTTCACCTGAGTGCTTTGCTGACATATGATCATAAAGTCAAACTGTTCAGCTGTAGCGGAAAGGAAGCCTTCACATGTGGTGGGACTGCGCGGCTTCAAATTGATATTGCATTTTATGATTTGAAAATAAAAAAAAATATAAAGAAGTTAATTGTAAGGTGTAACTGGTTGCTTTTGGATACGAATTTATTGACGGATATATTCCGCCATTTTCACTGCGGAAATAATTAATTTCTCTCGCCGAAAATTGCTCATAAGTTAAGCGAAGCTGATAGTAAGCTATCGCAAATATTTTGGCAATATGGCCGGCCAGCAACAGCATCATTATTCACACCACTATCGATAGTATTGTCACGTGGTTGTGACGGTGAAGAATGCTGCAGCAAGACTATATTTGGGCGAACTTGTGCAAAGAAAATCAACTCAAAATACAAGCGATACACGCTGCGCACTGATAGCAGCGAAAACAGTCGTCGGCCGTCGAGTAATCTGATGATCGGTGGAATGCGTCGTCTTTTATATATCAGTGATCAAACCTCCCAGCGTTATCGCTGTTGCTCGCGTAAGCTCTCGAATAAACTTGACTATTCGCGTCTGCGCAAAATCTTAATAGAATGATCTCAAACAACCGTGAAGCTTCTCAAACATTATGGCGCGGTCTGCGTCATACGTTAATAAGTCTATGTCGGTGAAACCTGAATACATCAAAACAAAGCAATAAACACGCGTGACAGTAACATCGCTAGTGATATATTAACGACGGTACTACCGATTGCACTATCGATAGTTTGTCGATAGTAGTACCATCGATAGTTTGTTTACACTATCGATAGTTTCAAAAAAACTATCGATGCTATCGATAGTCAATTTACCGATAGTTCTGCACCACTATTGTGCAGACCGGCCGTCGCATGAACGGCTGAGGGAGAATGGCAACAAAATGTGGAAAAGTGCCCGCTGACGGGTTTCTGGCGCTACAGTGCCAGAGGTGCACGTGCCGGCCTTATTGTGATGAGACTGTAGACGATATGAAGAAGTCTGAAATCACCACACTAACCATTAAAGCTGAACAAATCTTCCATTTCGGCTACGCATGCATTAGCAAACCCTCATTGTATCTCTGCGTAAAAAAAAATGATTTTTCTGTCTATGATGTGATAGTGCTCGCCTGAGCGCTCGCCCCCATCGAAACGCCACTGCCGCCGCGGCGTCTCTCATAATCATATCGTGGTTTTGGGACGTTAAACCCCAGATATTAGTGTATTAGTGACACAATGGCGGACAAACACGAGGAGAAGCATCGCTACGAAGGAAACGAACTGCAAACATTGCGTACGTTGCCCCTTTAAAAAAAGTATATATATATATATATATATATATATATATATATATATATATATATATATATATATATATATATATTTTTTTTTTTTTTTTTTTGGGGTCCGCCGTCTGCTCCAAGGAATGGGCGCTCAGCGGGATTAACTAAAAAACATTTATTAGTAGCAAGAAGGCATTAAAGAAAACGTTAAAGCGGCAAGGGCAAACATAAAACAAACTCAAGAGCCAGTTCGATGCAAAACTCTAAATGAACTTGTTGTTGGGCTAGTTGGTAGATCATTTTCAAAAGTTAATTAAAGCGCAACCACACGACACATTCACACACCCACACACCCACAACCCAGACATCAACCACGCACAGCGCTCACTTCCAACTGATTTATTGATCGGACGGGCTTGAATATATACATGTGGCACATGCGCGCATTAACATCAGATAAGGCCAGCACACACACAATCAAGACATACATTTCCTTCCTGCTCCTTCCATCTTATAGTCTAGAACTGATGAAGTGAAATTCTCTGGGAAACAGAGATAGCGACGGGGTGCTTACACAGCGGTCCTTGTCTTTTTCTATGTAAAATGCCTCTAACACTTCACGTGCAGTTTTTCTTGTGCTTCTGCCCAGAATCTTTGTCTCGGAGAATCCTGCGTCACAGCCACACATTATAGCATGCGCAACCAGGTGCGCATACTTGTCATCTCGTTTTATTAATTTTTGGGCGTGTTCCCTTAACCGGTCATTAACACATCTTTCGGTTTGACCGATGTACACCTTGCCGCAGGATAGGGGTATCGAGTACACGACCCCCGTGGAACATTTTACAAAAGGCCTCTCATGTTTCTTCTCGCAGCCGCGCTTTTTGCTATCGCAAATACGTTGGCACAACTGCCAGATTTTCTCGGGCGCCGAAAAGACCATCGGTACACCGTGCCTACCCGCGACTTTCTTGAGATTGTGCGAGAGCTTATGGATGTATGGCACAACTTGTGGCCTAATCCTTGAGGGCTGGGTAGCAGTCGTCGCTTCCCTTGTTCCACGTTTAAACTTCTGCAGCAGAGACTCAGCAGCGGCCGTGATGACCGATCGAGGGAAGCCAGCAGCCTCTAATCGGCTCACCTGATTATGAAAACTACGTTGCATGCTGTGTGGACAGGACTTCCTCAGCGCCGATTCCAAGCAGAGAGAGGCTACGCCCCTCTTGACATCTTTGAGTGGGCAGAGTCGTACGGCAACAGCTCCTTCTTAACACGGGGATGAAAAAACCAGCAAAAGTGTACTATTGTTTCGTACTATTGTTAGTGAAGGGGGATCCTGGCAAATTAATGTTAGTAGATTTCTTCAGAGCAAGCTTAAGAAGCTTGCGGTGAATGATCCTTTCCGAACTAAGGGATCTAGTGATGTGTGCAACTTTTTGCGGTCTCGTAATGGTACTTGCAACGCTTTCTCGGTGGATGTGGTAGATCTATATTATTCTGTACCGCATGACAAGCTTCTGGCATCAGTAAAATCCTGCATCGAAAAGAACGGCGATGTTCCTTTTATCAATGACGCAGGCGTTACTGTTGACAATTTCTTATCGCTTTTAGAATTTTACCTCAATGTTACCTTTATAATGTTTGACGAAAAGCCCTACCTTCAGCGGCAGGGAATCTGCATTGGTTCGTGTGTCGCGCCGGTTCTCTGCGATATCTTTTTGGCTGAAGTAGATGGGGACTTGGATAATGCTTTTAAAGGGGGGGGAGGTTTTAAAGGTTTTTAGATACGTAGATGATTTTTTAATTCTTTTACAGGGAGACCTTACATTTAGAGCACTGCACGGGCCGGGATTTTCGGCCCGGGCCCGGCCCGGGCCCGGAACTCGTTCAAGTTTACCCGCCCGAGCCCGGCCCGGCGATTCAATACACGACCCGAGCCCGGCCCGAACCCGAGAAAAAATTTCGCCTACCCGGCCCGGCCCGGCCCGACGGTAGATCAGGCCCGACAGAGGCCCGAGCCAATAATATAGGTGATGTTGCCAGAACGATGAATCTACAGCAAAGTGTTTTAAGTAGCAAATATCTACACTTTGCTGGCGAATATTTTGCTAACAATTCTTCTTAAACCTACGGTAATTTCGTGTAAAAAGGGGCTCACCATGGAAAGAGTTGAGTGGACATATTGGGTACAATGAACGTTTGTTCGGCAATGGTATAATATAGCTTTTGTTTTTTCTTTTTTTTGCTAATGCAATGGGGATCATCAAGAGCGTTTTGTAGCAGATATGGCAGCATGGAAAGTGATTTGCAGCATGAATTCAGTTTCGATAGGAAATGCAATAAAAACAGGAGAGAGAAAAGACAACGCTCTCATTGCGCTCTTTACTGAAACTTAAAACATGCTCTAACGAAAAAGCCAATCATGCACCTTTCTGGATATGTAACACATGTCTTCAGTACCTTGCCACAGCATGATGGAGGAAGAAAGCCAAGTTTATTACCTTGCTGTATGTACACTACCCTAGATGAAAATTATAACGAACCGTGTGCAGCACGTGTACTTTTAGAAATACGTATAGGCAGCCGAAAGGACGAAAAAAGTATTTGTGGTAGCATTCTTTTCATATATCATATTTATTTCAATTATAACCGCTGCTACTATATACAGTCCATAAGTCTTTTGTGGCATATTTTATAGTTTATTACTTCACGTGTTATTGTGCAAGAAATCAAATTATCTAGAGATTCCGGCTTTAAAGGGACACTAAAGGCAAATAACAATTTATGTCAGAGTGAAAGCCCAATGTATGACAACTTCTAAAACGGCAATATTATCAACAACAGTGCCCTACTTACCGAGAAATTAAGCTAAATGTATCACATGATGAGCGCCACGAGTGGGACATTTTCGAAGTGATCCCGATGACGTATGGAAGTCGGCCTACAATAAATCACTAGTAATCAAACTAGCAGCAGTAAAAAAAAGAACATTCCGAGCATCAAAAGACGTAATAAAATGCTGTTTATTCGTTTCCGCTTGATTCATGGAAAACAAAACCTCCGTGGCGTTGCCATGGGGAACGGCACGCGTGGTTCAAAGGTTCCGTTTTCTCCGAACTGCGCCTCGCCCGTCTCAGTGGTAGTTTCGGGATCACGTACTGCCGTGCGTGTTTTGCGCGCTCGTGAAAGTCGCTCTGACAGAAAGCTCGACAAAATGCCACATGCGTGTGATATTGCCGGATGCCCGAATGGTGCACAACGCCAGTGCTGCAGCAAGGAAACCGGTGTGTCTTTTCACTGGGTGCCGCGGAATGAACCCTTACGCTCGAAGTGGCTTAGTGTCATGCCATTGCGCCAGTGTGCTAAACAGTCAAAACCTCTGCGTCTGTGCTCGCTGCACTTTTGTACTGAGGATTACGAGACCAACCGCAACTTGGTGAAGGCTTTGAATGTGCTCATTCGAGCAAGTCTTTGCCGCAGCGCCGTTGTTGCTACTGTGGGTCCCGCTACTTCCGCTCGGCTGCTACTAGTGTCGGCGGCCACGCAGTAAAAGCGGGCAACGTTGGGCACGGTAGCAGTGACGTATGAAAGTCGTATTTTCAGGCGGGAGATTTGAAGCGCGCTAACGCGATGCGGAATACTAAAAACGTGGTTTTATTTCAAAATAAGCACTTCCTTGGCACAAAAGCAGCACTACGAGGTTTCTGGACCGCTATTTCAACAATCAACGTCGACTTAATATTTGCCTTTAGTGTCCCTTTAAGCACGCCATCCACCGTTGTATCACATATCCTGCCACGCTAAAGTTTCTCGCACTGCATGCGCTAGCCGCAGGGGGTGCGCATCTGTCTTGCGAAATGTGAAGGCGTCGGCAGTCGTTATTCTTAACTTCCACCACTGGAGCAAAATAAGGATGTCTTTGTGGACCTTTGCAGAATGAACGTGGCTGTGCAGCTTATCCCTTCATTTCTATCGTTCCCGAACGTCATGACACTCTTCAGTATCACCTATAAAACTCCTCTTTGAGGGCTTCTGCTTGCAGTTTTCAGCCGTGTATGTTTGTACGGCTTGCACCGCGCTCTTCTTTTCTGCCGTATGATAATGCTCTATGCCTTCCTAACGATGTTCTACTGGTAGGAGGTCACCACTGCACTACGCGGATAGGACTGACAGGAGGTGGACGAAGCGATTTCGATCTATTTTTGGTGTTCGTTACAGTTTGGTAATAAAGGCGCGAATAAGCTTCTCGACGCTTACTCATTGGATGCCTATGGTTCGAGGTGAAGGGACATCACCCGGCACGGAATTTGTAATTGCCTTTTTTAAAGCCTGATATTTCGTCAAGCGAATATATTTTGCCTCAGGCCTTATGCTGTTTGAACCTATGCTATTCCTGCACATTCCAACGGTGTTGTGGCAGTGCCATGTAGCTCTCACACTATACCTGTATAGCGCAGGGGACCAAATTTTTCATTTTCTCTATAAGTATGTTCTTAAGTTACACAGGCATGACAGGTCTAAAGTTTTTTTGTCGTGAGGCATCCCCTGCGGCCACCATGTGTTGATACCTAACCGTGAAACAAAAACTCTATACTTCAAAATCGGCGTTCTTTTTTTGGTCATGAAAGATAGGTATCGATATTGTTGGAATCCTGCCGCTAAATGCCCTTCAGAAACGACCCATACGTTACATATCGGAAAGCTCTTCTCTTAAATGGCAACGTTAGCTGACATTTGGTACGACCTAGCCCCTCTACCCCCCCCCCCCCCCCGCGCGCTTTTAGCTGCGTTACTGTTCTGGCCCTTGCGGGAGTAAATTTTCGTGAATGCGGCCCGTTAGCTGAGGTGGGTTTGAGACCCCTGACGTAGCGGATAAAGGCGAAAGTTCAAATGTTAACGAATTGGGCACACCAAGCTGACTGTGCACGTCCATCTCGCGTGACATGACCACCGGGGGCCGTGACGAAGCCACGGAAAAAGAATGTCTATGTTTAGGAATTCTATTAACGAGAGTCCGTGCAGGCCTTTCGTTTTAGTGGACGGCTGGAAACTTCAAAAACGTTTGCTCGCTTTGGAGCTCTGTGATCGCTCTTGCGATAAGCTACAGGTATATATTTATTATATTACACTGATTAGTGCGATTACTAAAGTCATAATGAATGAAAATAAAGCACAGAATATCGACATGTTAAATATATAAGCGTCTGGTATATCTACTTTTAACTCGCCTGTTTAAGATAAATCAAGTAGCCCCATATGCAAGGAACAAAATAAGTTCAGTACTTGTCTCTAATAAAATTTCTCTAAATAGCTTGCCCCACATAAATAAAGCATTCTTTTTTCGAAGGAAAATGTGAAACATATAGATATATGTATGCACAACGTATGTGGAACAAACATGAAGGGGCACTAGAAAGAAAAACAATTTCCCTATTATCAGTAAATTACTCTTTAGCATTTCCTTAATCCCCACACTCGCCGGAACAAGACTCTAGGTAAGTGAGAATACGCGCAAAAAGATAAATGCGGGTGGCGACGCCCCCTTTAAGTTCGCGCAGCAGACACCGCGACATCTTGGATTCTGACGGCGTCGAATGGGTCCTACGTAGTTCCTAATCACTAAAAATGAAGCACGTTGACCTCTGAGGGGGCCATAGACTTAACATACCAAGTTTGAGGAAATTTTATAGAGCCAATGTCCCCAAATACGACAAATACAGTTTGAAATCTGTGGCGTCACGCTCGGAGATTTCGGCGCGAAATTTAAAAAATGGAATTTTGACCTCGATTTTCTCGTCTGATAATAAACGTATGATGGTGAAATGAATGACATTCGAGTTTTTAGACTTCACTTTATCAGTCTAACCCAATTTAGTGCTTCACTACGGTGTCCATTTACGAACCCAACAAAGTCCTAGCCCGGCCCGACCCGAGCCCGCCATCTCAAACCCGGGCCCGGCCCTAAGCCCGGAGCTTCAGGCCCGAGCCCGGCCCGGGACCGCCTTGAGAACTACTTTACCCGGCCCGGCCCGGCCCACGGGCCGGGCCGGGCCCGGGTTTCCGGGTAGGCCCGAGCCCGTGCAGTGCTCTACCTTACATCCCCTGAAGCTATTTTAAACGTCTTTAAAAGACTAGGACGAGGCCTATCTTTCACGGCCGAATTACCGCAAGAAGCTTGTCTGCAATTTTTAGATTTGAGCCTCACGTGGAACGATGAGCACTTTTGCTGGTTTTTTCATCCCCGTGTTAAGAAGGAGCTGTTGCCGTACGACTCTGCCCACTCAAAGATTGTCAAGAGGGGCGTAGCCTCTCTCTGCTTGGAATCGGCGCTGAGGAAGTCCTGTCCACACAGCATGCAACGTAGTTTTCATAATCAGGTGAGCCGATTAGAGGCTGCTGGCTTCCCTCGATCGGTCATCACGGCCGTTGCTGAGTCTCTGCTGCAGAAGTTTAAACGTGGAACAAGGGAAGCGACGACTGCTACCCAGCCCTCAAGGATTAGGCCACAAGTTGTGCCATACATCCATAAGCTCTCGCACAATCTCAAGAAAGTCGCGGGTAGGCACGGTGTACCGATGGTCTTTTCGGCGCCCGAGAAAATCGGGCAGTTGTGCCAACGTATTTGCGATAGCAAAAAGCGCGGCTGCGAGAAGAAACATGAGAGGCCTTTTGTAAAATGTTCCACGGGGGTCGTGTACTCGATACCCCTATCCTGCGGCAAGGTGTACATCGGTCAAACCGAAAGATGTGTTAATGACCGGTTAAGGGAACACGCCCAAAAATTAATAAAACGAGATAAGTATGCGCACCTGGTTGCGCATGCTATAATGTGTGGCTGTGACGCAGGATTCTCCGAGACAAAGATTCTGGGCAGAAGCACAAGAAAAACTGCACGTGAAGTGTTAGAGGCATTTTACATAGAAAAAGACAAGGACCGCTGTGTAAGCACCCCGTCGCTATCTCTGTTTCCCAGTGAATTTCACTTCATCAGTTCTAGACTATAAGATGGAAGGAGCAGGAAGGAAATGTATGTCTTGATTGTGTGTGTGCTGGCCTTATCTGATGTTAATGCGCGCATGTGCCACATGTATATATTCAAGCCCGTCCGATCAATAAATCAGTTGGAAGTGAGCGCTATGCGTGGTTGATGTCTGGGTTGTGGGTGTGTGGGTGTGTGAATGTGTCGTGTGGTTGCGCTCTAATTAACTTTTGAAAACGATGCAATACTTCCGCGCCGGCCCAGCGTGGCTCCGGCGGACCGCACTCCGCGCACACTAGACGACAGTTCGCCGGCCACTCCCCTCGGGCCGCTTCCTGGGCTGGCTTATAAACTCTTCGAACATAGATGCCCATGCGCACTGACGCTCGTTGTTGCTTGCTATCACCGCTGCTGAAGGTGAGGGCGAGGGTTGTTATCCGCGATCCCCACAATATATCCCCACAATTACGGTAGCCAGAAGAAGTTCTCGTTATCATATATACGCGCGCGCGCGCGACACATCGCCTACCACTATATCAAGACGAAAGGGCCGGTAAAAGGCAAATACACTAACATTCAAAAACATTATAAGAAAAAGTCAGCAATAGCCCAAACAACATCTACCGCATGGCCTGGGATTGTAACAACAGTCCACAGATACCTGAGCACTAACAAAAGGTTAGTCAGAGGCCCAGCCGACGAGCCTTAGTCCTGAGAACCAGCTACGGGTGAACAGGGCAATAGGCTATCAGCACAAGCCTTGGTTACCTGGAATAAGGTGGAATTGAAAGAAAAAGCATGGACGGTTTGCACTGATGTGGCCTTCTCCGCTATCTTAGTGTGCTAGCAAGTCGTGAGGCTGCGCAAACAAACAAACAAACAAACGTTACAGCATGAAAGGCGCATCCTACGCTGAGAGACCAATCGGCAGCAGTGATAATCCGCTGAAAGACTGCCACAGTCAATCGCAAAGCGATGCACGCGTGATGGCACCACGTGCTTAGGCCACTGTGGCCGTCATATTTGGGTAATAACACGGTGAGAAGCTGCTTCCGTGACTTCACTCACTATCTATACAGGGTGTTTCAAGAAATGTGTCCAACCTTCCCAAAAAATCAGTAAAATGCGATATTTGCTCAGGGCTTTCAGAATTGCTTTTTCTGTAGTGGCAGGAATCTTAAGGTAGGTAAGGACATCATTTAGGAAAGTAATTAAGAAAGTTACATTAACTTTTTAATTCGTGGAGTTAGGTGATTGTGTCAAATGGGAGAATTGAAGTTCTTCATGCGAGGAACCCATCCGAGTTTTGAGATTTCGAAAAAGCGTCCTCTAGTAATTGTTGTAGCGTAATGAAATTCAACGAAATGCAACGGCTTTCAACAGCGAAAGCCATCGAATTCGGTTGAATTTCATGACTTTGTAATTATTACTAGAGGCAGCTTTTTCAAAATCTCAATGTTGCGATGGGTTTCTGGCACGAAGAACTTCAATTCCCCAATTTGACACAGTCACCTAACTCCACTAATTAAAAAGTTAATTAATTTAACTTTCTTAATTACTGTCTCAAGTCATGTCTCTAACCATCTTAAGATGCCTAGCTCTACAGAAAAAAGTCATTCGCTCATTTTGGACGTCTCAGAAGAATATGACAGTTGCGTTCTTTCATGTTTCTGTTTAGGTTTCGCCATTGAATTTGGTTGAATTTCATTACTTCGTAATTATTACTAGATTCCACTTTTTCGAAATCTCAAAGTTGGGTTGGGTTTCTGGCATGAAGAACTTCAATTCTCCCATTTGACACAACCACCTAACTCCACTAATTAAAAAAGTTAATTAATTTAACTTTCTTAATTACAGTCCCAAATAATTTCTTTAACCATCTTAATATCCCTGCCACTACAGAAAAATCAATTCTGAAGGCAGCAATCAAATATCGCATTTTCCTGATTTTTTGAGAAGGTTGGACACATTTCTTGAAACACCCTGTATACACTGTCATTATGCGAGTGGTATGTGCGCTGGTTTGATTGGTGACAAATTCACTATCTTTCAAACGACCCTTGCGAGTAATTTTCATTTCGTATCCGAAGCTTGTCGGTGCCGAAGCGTGTCCTTGAAGTAGAAATTTGGGAAGAGCGCGAAGTTGCCGCATTTCGACAAGCGCGCATTCTTTTCCTTATCATGTTAGAAGGTATATGACGTATATATTGGGTCACTCATTTTCCCCTTTAATGGGTTTTGTACTCTTGAACCTTCTTCACCTTTTGCACCAGCGTTCCCCTGCAAGCATCACTTGAAGTGCGAGTCAGACAATTGTTTATTCACTGCAGGCATTATTCTCCTGAAGGGACGTCTTCGTATTTTTGTATTTTCTTACTATCCACACAACTTCCTCTTTCTTCTGTTTGTGAGACACGCATGCACCCAAACGCACCGAACACACACACACACACACATGCACCCAAACACACACACACACACACACACACACCACACACCACACACACACACACACACACACACACACACACACACACACACACACACACACACACACACACACACACACACACATGTATATAATAATCTTCAAATGTCACACCGCGCACAGCTGCGAGACGGGCTAAATATATGGCGCTCTGTGATGTTCCAATTATTGTCCCTGCCCCACACATTTTCAAACAGCTGTGCGAGCTTGTTAATGTCCGCTTGCAGCTGGCTGCACTCACGTGTCAAATCAAAATTGCCAACCGCGGTGTGCTCTCTGCGTGCTATCTTTCCTGACTGGCCGCAATAAAAGTCCTTCCGTGCAGACAGGCGCCAAAGCGTCAGCCTGAAATGGGGCGACGATAAAGCAAGCCTCCTTCGACAGACTGGGTGATGGGGCTTAACCTCAAAGAGGAAGGTTTGTGACAGACGCTGTAGTGTTGGTCTCCGGATTAACTTTGGCCACCTTGGGGGTTCTTTAAACATGCATTCAAAGCCAGGTGCTCGCGCTTTCAATGCACGATATCGATACTACGCTGGAGCGGTTTATATAACGCCATTGAAATTCGAATATGCGTATCTCGGCGCCTTTGCGTGTATTTTGTTACGTGCTGTGTTGTCCATGTTTCTGATGTGCGCTGCCATAGGCTATTGTGACTAACCAACTAGCCCACTAGTACATCTTAAGCATGTACATCTCAAATTTGCTGCGAATTCTGTTATTTCTAAGCTATGGGTATGCCATACATTGTGACGCCTTACAGCTTTCCCGTATAAGAAACCGCTCTCTTGTTGCTTTTGTTGTTTAGTCTTTTTATAGTTACGTTGGCAGCAGCAAAGTATTTCCACCGTGACGTAGAGTTCGTGTGCAAACACGACAGGTGCCTTACTGCCATAGCATTCTTAGAAAGCATTGGTATTGTCTAAAGAAAAGATTCTGTATATAAATGAAGAAAAGGCGTACCTTAACGTCTACCAATATAAACTAGTGGTAAAGGTGAAGCGATATGCAGTAATAATGAAATACAGAACACTTTGGGTTGACAATAAACATACAGAGTGGTGCGCGAAAATTTGGAAGTGAATGGCACAAGCGCTAACTTTCGCGAATGCGTTCGCGAATGATACAAGCGTAACGTTCGCTAACGTTCACAAAACGTAGGTTTTGTCGGGGTCGGAAGTTAGGGAAAGATCACTTGGACGATCGGCATTGGGATTCCACGTAAGAACAACGAATGGGGCAGGTGACGTGGGTTGGGCTTCGTTGGATGTGAGAGAATCGCCGAGCGAAATTTGTTTCAAATAAATATTAGGACTACTAATCGAAAGAAATGGGTGGACAGTGCACAAATACATGTACCTAAAAATGCACCTAAAAAGCGTGGGCACGGAATGGAGGAAGAGATCAAGAAATTTGGCGACCACACTCAGGGTAATAACAAGTGTAAGTAGACACGAGGTGTCACAAGACACCTCGTTGTCTTATGACACCTCGTAGAGAAATTGTATGCAAAGGATGGAAGAAGAAAAAAAAAAAACGCGGAGGTAAAGCGGCAAAAAGAAATCGAAACAGAGAATCTGTTTGGTGACACAGGGGGCCGCGTTTTGCTATTCGAAGTCCGAGTTGGCTGCTTCAGAACAAAGACGTTTCTGGTCAAATATTCGCAACAGAATGAAGCACGTGTCTGCTGCAGCAAAAGTCGCCACATTTATGCAGTATCAGAGAGAGATAACCATTTTAATGAAGCTGGAGATGTTTGCCTGGCTGTTCGCCTGACATGCTACTCCAGGTGCTGGGTGACGATTATGATATATACAGTGATAAACGCATAACATATACAGCCACACAAGTTTACAAAGTTTCGTTCAGGCTCGTGGCCCGCAAGAAAGTCAACAGCGCTTTCGTGGCACGTAGCGCACAGGTGCTGCTTTGCCATGGGCCCAGAACATGTCGCAACTCTAAGCACGATCCCCGTTGAAAATGCAAGGCCGCCTTCAGAGGCTCTCTCTGATGCGTATCGCTTGCATTCACAAAGAACATGATGCAGATCTTCTTGGACGTTAGACGCACATTGGTGAGTCCGACAGCTTAATCTTGCTCCTGAAGTAGTTGGTGTATGCGACGTTTAGTCTCATGCGGTGCAAGCATGTTTCATCTTGTCTGTTTAGATCTCGCGGCATATCGAAGTTACACGATGGATCGGTCTTATAAAAAAGGTCCATACTGGTGATTAGCATCTGTCCAGATGGGTAGCTGGAGCCGCCAAGCGTATCCAGCTAGCAATACCGGTAGACGGCGTCCACATGTGAGGCTGTGTGAAAGGGGGTGAACGTTTAGCTGGTCAGCGATTGAGATAAGCAAGAGGCGTTTAGGGTATTGGCGGGAAAAATGCAATTAAGAGGCTAATATAACCAGAGTCCTTACAGGCATATAGTTAACAGTGCCTGATTACAACACGCTAGGTGACCACCAGTCGCCGCCCCGTTTCAAAAGAGATACCAATAAAGGTCACCAGCTGCGTAATGTAGACCTTTTAGAGGTAGAGGGCGGGGACAAGATTCTCCTTCCCCCTTTTGGTCAGTGGTAGCCGAAGCAACCTGACAAAGGAGGTGGAAGACAGGCACTGAAGGGAGGAGGGGGAAATAGCCCCTACCGCCCCCTGGATATGCCACTGATGGTCGGAGGGCTCCGCTGGCTTCCGCAAGCCCATTGGCTCTCCTGAGCAACGGTATCTGGTCCTCTCTCTGAGCTGGTCAGCAGTGTCTTCCACTGATCTCTATTTGGATTTGTTGCGTGGGATCCCATTTTGTGTGATGCACACTCCCATCTTATGTGGTACAGGGTTGGTGTTGACCCACACTATGGATGTATGACCCTGAAGGCTGGGAAGTGTATCTTGTGCTATTTGTCTCATATAGGACACCTGAACAGTAGGGAAGGGAGGTTGCTCACGGGGTTTGCGAGGTGGTAAGGACCAAGGGAAGTGTGCTGTTTCCCCCCCCAAAAGTGCATGACATACCACTTCAACCATAACCGCGTTGCTTTTTGTTTGAAAGAAAATTTGGTATCTACTATCGCGATGGAAAGAAACGCGACAGTGCGGCATAAACGCGATCCCCTGTTCGCATTTCTTTGCAAGTGGTTGTAGCCTGGCTGGTAATAAAAACACTGGAGTCATCAATGATATTTTTAAGGACGACTGTAGCGTCTTTTTATTGCCACCAAGGTAAGAGCGAGATGAAAAGAAATGCGAACAGCGGAGCGCTAACGCGGCACGCTGTTCGGGTTTCTTCCATCGCCCCTATACATTATCCACTATCGTGTTTGTTCGACAGAGGCAGAACTGCTGTAGGTTCCATTTGGGATTAACATATGTCCTTTCGGCCCCTTTTGGTTCCTTTCTGTCGAATAGCTTGATATTGGTAATACACCATCAGGAACCACCTCGAATGAAATCCTCGATATATCTGTGTTTGCGCCATCTGGACAAGGGGCCGTAACAGGCAGGCTCACCACAGCTGAAGGCCTCTGGCGCGGCGAAGCTCCTTTCAAATCATTCGAAGTGCGCATCACAGTGGAAGAACAATACACAATGTGAACCGATTCTACAAGCCCGCGGTTATTTAACTCTTCTTGTACTTTAACTCGACGTTAAAACCTACGGGAGTTTGTTACTTCAAAGGCAAGTCTGTTAATAGGTATAATATTTGTGGCAGTCACGTTTAGCTTTTAGGATAGCTTGTTTAAGTACAACCGTGACAAAAATTAATTCTTGGGCACCGATTTAAAGTAACGGCGTTTTTTGTTGCCTCTGGACTCAACAATAATCGTAACAATAAACGGGTGGTTGTCTATTTTCCCTTTCTTAATAATCGCTCCACAAATAGCTAAATGTGGTATACCTTTAGAAGACTGCACCAGAAATAAAACTTTCCCGCGTGTTGACTGCAATCAGATGCAGCTATATTTTCATTTATGCGATGGAGGGGATAACGCAACTGCTGTGCACAGATTACGTTTAATGGAAACGATGATAGTCACCAAAGTGCTGGATAGCCCAAAGAGTTCAGCGGACCTCAGCTGTATCAGAAATATACGGTCGCTCTCCCGTGCATTATTACTACTACACAGTATATACACTCTACGACGAAAGCGAATGATTTGGAGCCATAGGGATTATGTATAGTGCAGGTTGGGTTTCTCTACGAGGAAAAGTTATACTAGGGGGCAAAAAAATGTTATCACCCGCAGCCAAACACTGAAAGTGCTTTCCGCATAAAGCAGAGAAGTCGCCACGACATCTGTGATTTGAAATCGCTAGGCAAAACAGTGCGTTCTATATGTCGGTAGTATAACCTGAAAGTGTGGTAATTCGGTCGCTATTATTAAATGGACATTTCTTTCTGTTTGTTGATAAGAAATTAGAGAACAAACTGCAAGATATGACGCTATAATTGTATAGTTATCGGCACTAATTAAAAATTGCGCTTACGCCTGTATATCCTAGTGCTCAGAACGTACTCGAATGAACTCATTTCGTAAATATCTTGAAAGTTTACCATCTCGTTTTAATCTCCTGCATCACCGTCGCCTTGAAACCATTTCTTTGCCTCTTGGCAGAATACTTTAAAAGGACTGAGCACTGGACGAGTCGGTACTCCCTTACTACGAAAAACTGCGCAAAATAAACAGGGACAGGGAAGACACTCGCGTAATCGCAATACGCACTTTCCTTGAGTACACAACGAACCAAATGCCGATGACAGCGTTGAAAAGTGGTGCACTTGATGCCGATCGAAGGTCGTACCAATGCAGTAACCATTAATGCAGCGTGTTACACTTGCTTTTTTGGCGTCTCCATCAAGCGAGCGATGTAGGTGCATCCACGCGTAATTGCATGATAGCATGTGTGGTTAACTGCATGGATCACACAGTGGAAACGTAATTTTTAAGCGGGGTATGGTAGGGTAAATCGGCCCAAAAGGTTAGTTCTTTCATTTCTTCAATAAAAAATAATACACACTCTGAGGAGCAAAACTGTGCATTGGCGAGCGCGTAGGAAGCAATTTAAAAATGGCGCCAAACGACGGGCCTCCTGACGGTTGCGGAGGTTTTTGAAATGTCGTTTTCCGTCATTGTTTCTGCGTGTATGTATTTTTGACATATATGACTAGATCGGCTAAATGTATTAATTTCCTGCCATTTTCATAAGCTTTGATTGCAATTACAGTAGGGATGCTTTTGTAGCATATTCATTGCTTTATTTTGCGAGCATTTTCCGCACGTGTCCTTAAAAGAAAAAAAGTGCGTTTTTCTCAGGATCAGTTTTTTTTTTAATTATCCAAACATGATCCACCTTTTCTGGAAAACTATCCGACCGATTGCGCTGAAATTTTCTCAGGTTATACTGCTGAACCTAAAACTTTGAAAATTTTATTAGTTATCTTAATGCACGTGACAAGTGGAGACAATATTTCTTTTTCTTGATATAAGTGCAGGAATTCGTTCTTTTAGCTAGGGATTAATGCCACTACCATGTGGAATTAACTTGCAAAATGCCACGATCATACCATTTTTCGTGTTTTTGAGAAAAGGTACATTTCATTTTACACTCTTACACTCCAGCATTACTCACTGTATTTGTTTTGCTTTGTGTATGTATATTTTTTGTTCCCACCGCCCTCTGTAATGCCTTTGGCCTTGAGGGGTAAAATAAATAAATGAATAAATAAAATTTAGTACTCAAATACAAAAAAATAAGAAAAGCTACGGGGTAAAATTTATGCAGTGTGAAGGCCAAGAGCTTTTAATGAACACGCAAGATTTCAAAATAAAATATGGAACAGTTCTTGAGACATGAAGCTGACCCCAAGATGGCCCATTTACCCTACCATACCCCCTAGTAACGCCCAAAACGGTGAAATTCAGCTATAAACCAATTGGCATTGCGTGTCATGCGTGTTAGGAGCAATATTGATACCCACCAAGCGTGTTACACAGGGAATAAGAGATTTTATCCACGTGATCAAAATTTTCGGTGTGCGGGAGATTTACAGCACACTATAAAATAAACATTCAGTAACACTCATATCTGAGACGACGTCCGCACAGAACTGACTGCCATAAAATTCAAGGTTATATTGTTTTCGGAACTTCCTGTGTCACCTTGCACTTCCCGCACGAGTAAAGCATTCTTTATTTATTTTTAAGGAAACTTGGTGAGGCTCCCGATAAGACAGTTGTGCAGTCCCCTAGTTTCCTCGAACTGTTCACTCACACACGGGCTCTCGTTCGTGACTTTTGCCGCGCGTTCTCCAATCGTTCGCTCGGCTAACCGAAAACGCGAACGGAAGCTCCGAACGGCATGTAGCGCTACCTAGGCCCCTAGCGGCCGCTTGCATGTATTCAGGACGCGTGCCCGGTCTAGCCTCACGGAAGGGCGCGCCGATACCGAAACAAACCATCAGCCGCGGCGCGGCGCGAGTTGATCGTCTCGGCGGTGCATGTTTTAACGCGCGGGCGGCCTTCACGAGAGCAGCTGCGCATCGCGTGCGTTTTCCTCGTGCAGCAGTGTGTGGCGAAGCGACCGATGGAGAACTGTAACGAGCTTTCGCATGTCGCCAAGTCGCCCCGCGATGCGCCCGTCGTGGGGACGACTGCGAACACGCCTGTCACCGATGGGTCCGAGAAAGTGACGAGAGGCTCTCCGACTCTTCTTTTACGCAGGATTCACAAGCCGTGCGACTCTTTATTCAGCAGTTCCCGAGGATGGACCAACTACCGGGGCCTCTTCAACTTTTGCATCATATTATTGGTAAGCCCCGACACCCTTCTTGTTTCCTTTCATTAAAAAAAAAAAAAAAGCGTGACGCCAGAACGCGGAGTAAAACGGACGCTGTGGGGGGCGCGGTGCGAGGCCGCGCTGATGACACCCTCTGCAATACACGTGCGCGGGAAGCTGATGCGCATTCATTCCGGAGAAGGAGCGCGCGTGTCAGCGCGTGACGAAAGCACGGCGATGGTTTCGCTCACGCGTTCTCCGGTCAGTTGCGCGTCCTCTAGCTCGTTAGCTTGAGCAAGCCCCGTTGTAACGCCTTTAACCAACAATTAATGAAAGTTTGGGTCGTATTGAGACGTAAACAAAATCATGCTTCCCGGAACTTCACCGCACAGCACCTGCGATGCGCTGCTGTTAACTGCGCCCGTAGTGTTTCACCGAAGGAATATGGCAAATGCTTGCGCGTATGGCATGCATAAAATTTTATGTATGCGCTTGTTTCTCTTTTACCCCCTGGAACACTTTTTTTTTTTTCGTATAATTTTTCGCGCGATGGCGACTTGTGCCTTTATGCCTTCTCATTCAGCTATCTTTCGGGATAACATCTTATTTTCGGATTTTTCTTTAGCCGTTTTTCTTAGTGTTACTATTTCTTCCTTGAACATTTTCAGCGGTTAAGTGATGTGCTCTACTTGTTAAGCAGTGAATAAAGTATGGAGTAGTAGCACTTATAATGAACTGATGAATTGAACCAACTACGTAAATAAATCAATTGAACTAAATAGATTAATAAAGACTAAATTATTGTTAAACAAAAAATTGAAAATCTTGTTATTCGTTCATAATTAAGCATATCTCGTTTTCTATTTGTTCCTTCGCATTCACATTGGTAAATTATGTTTTCTGAGATGTTCGCTAACTTTCCCTCTTCCATATTTTACTCGTACAGCGGGTGCCGCCTACTTCGAAATACCCTGGGACCTCCATCTGTATAGGCATGTTACGATGAACCATATATGCATATTATTTGCATAAATCTGAATTAAATTGTAATCGATATATAAATAATGTGGCGACTGGCAGAGCTATCAAGAATTGCGTATTGTGACGCCCTTGGTAAGTAAGAAAGTTTATCGGTCGATATTACAAGGGCGGGAATTTGGGCTGCTGTTTACTTATGATCTTCCATTAACAGCGCATAAACTACAGACAAAGGCAGAACAGACATACATGTGTATCTTGTATGTTTATTCAATATTCGTCTTGTTTATGCTCTGTTATGCACCATTTCATTGATATGTTGATGACAGTAATATTACTAAGTTATATTTTTCGCTTGTCGCTCGCGATGAATTATTGAGTATTGATTTTCCAAACCTTTTCCTTTTTTTCTTTTATTCCTGAATTCAATAGATACTGAAGTTTTTTCATTGCTTAAAGTGGCTAAGCGGCTGTGGCGCCCCGATGCACGACGTCGGGTGTTTTTAAATCCGATGAAAGGAAAAAAAGAAAAAAAAAGCGGACATGTCCCATTTTTTTCTTTCCGCGTGGTTAAAAAGAAAAAGATAGTGATCGAAATTAATCCTAAACTCGCTACCGTGGGCGGGTGATACCAGTCAAGCCCGCGTCCCGCCTTTCGTCACCACTGCGATCATCACCACGATCACCCTGGTCCAAATGCAACGGAGCATCGTATCATAGAGATGTATCGATGCGTCGAAGGGAGGGTCATATATAAAGGCGTCCACAGTCTACCGTCGCAATCCCTGCTCGACCGGCGTGACTTGGATGCCAAGAGCGTTTAGTGTCATAATTCGAAGGTTTGCCACGCCTTTGAAGTGCCTTATAGCAGTGACAAAATATGCAAACTGGAGAAATGTTGCACAGAACTCTGCTTGAGAAACCATGAAGAGAAGAACTGCTAAGATGCTGCTGCTGGGGTATGTCAGGAAATGTCAAAGATATTGATCAACATACTCGCAACGTCTACGTTACTCTTCCTATGCGAAGAGAAGATGCGTACGCCTTTCACCGCTCTTCCGTGATACATTACATGCGTCTGTGTTGACGCGCTCTCGTTCAGCGTGCGTTTAATATACTATAGTGAGCGCTATTATGTGCCGCAACCCGTGTTTCAATTAAATCTAGTGCCGGAAACATCGTCAGTCATTTTAAGTTACATACGGAGATGAGTTGCTTGTAAACGAATATCAAATGTGCGGCGCGTCACGTCGCGGTTGCTCTCAACGCCCGTCATATTACTGCGAGGCTTCATATGATATATGCGACGGGCATATATGCGATCTCTTAATCAGCCCTTGCTGTTTACTGACCGAATTTCATAGCTCCATCTTCTTATCGCTCGCGTATTCAGCACCTCGCTAAAAGCGGAAAAATAATAAAGTTGCTAAGCGCCACGTCGAAGCTAACTCGATACGTATATATCTTGATACGCAACGTCCTTCAGGGAACGAGTGTGTATTTGTCTTGCAGTTCAGTCGCATGGCCAAAAAGAACTACAGACAGGGGCGACTAAACGGCGATGGAAAGCAGGGCAGCGCTCTTTTTCATTTACTTTTTCGTTTATTTCATCCGTGTCTAGCGTTTCTCGCTGTATCGCAACTGCAACGGGACACCAGCTACTCTTGCCCGAACGATTCATGCACTGCAGACCACAAAATAACGAGAACGTTCTACCCTGGCAGACCGAGCTTCTGCGGGTTGTTTTCAGTAAGTGCGGCATCGTGCCTGCTGGGGTGACGAAGGCGATAAAAGGGGGGGGGGTGCTTGTGAGTGAGCCCGGACACGAGCGTCGTTTCTTTCGTTGGCCTTGGCCGGAAGCGCGCCTATCGCTTTGGCGGCGGGAAGGCGCACTCTCGCTTTTTCGCTCCCGGCGTTTTTATTTTTGCTTCTTCGCTCTCCCGCAGCTTTCTTCTTTTCTCTCTCACTCTTGTTCAGCTCGATAACGATCTGGTTAAGCCGTAACGAATATGGCTTTCGAACATTTCAAGCGAAACCTTCCAGACGTCGAAAGCGTCGGTCCCGAGAGGCCAGTCAGTCTCAGTTTGCCCGTCATTGACAGGGTGCATTATTTCCGTCGCATGTGGCGAGCGTTCGTGGATATAGTTGTACCGCCTTGTCATGCACATTCCCTGGTCCGTAGAAATGAAGAGCTTTACCGTTGCTTTGCGAACCGTGAAAGGTATATGAATGACCCTGGAATCGTTCATATCTTTAATATACATATTTGCGGCCGCAAATCGTATTTACGCACATTGACTACCCGCAGTCGAAAATCTAGCAGTGATATCGCTTCCCTGACCCTGAAAGCCATCGTTTTAGTAAGCAAGTCGGGCGCCTAAATCTCGGCCGGATTATAGAAGCAAGGTGTGTGACCGGTCAGTTGGTATTCCATGACTGCGTGCATGAACAGCGCGGAAGAGACACAATAAACGAGGGACTGACGACGACAGCGCCAGTCTTCGATCGTCAGGCCCTCGCCTTTTGCGTCCATTCCGCGCTGTTTTTGCAATCATGGTTTATAGAAAGGCGTTTGGTAACATCCAGGAATTAAACGAAGAGTGTCGCCTCAGCGCAACCTTTGTGCTAAGTTGCTCAGCTGCCTCGCGCGCTTGCCAGTATTCATTAGATAGATGGTCGACATCCTCGCCGAGTCTGACTGTAGAGGACACGTGTAAGAAAAAGCGCACCGCGTGCGCTTTTCCATCCAGCGGCTGTGTCACTGTCCTGTCACCCCAGCGGCCGTGTCACTCCAGCGGCCGTGTCACTGTCAATGCCACTGTCCTGTTGATGCGCGCTTCCTGTCAATGCTTTGTACAGCGGTATTTCAGGCCTAAAATGTATTGGGCAAGAAAGCAGCGCGTTGAGGGGTAAACCTCTACGTACTTGTTGTGCGCTGTTTTTGCCCGTCATATCAGTGAACATGAGTAATTAAAAAAATAAGAAAGAGCGTTTATTGTTCTCGTTTGAACAGTTTATCCTTTCGTAGGTTTCGCAATTCCCAAAATAAATTAATGTACCCAAATAAATTTCTAAATAAATGTATATACTACGTCCTCTGATTGATGCCGATCCACCAGCCGGAACGGTTAGGAATAAACATTTGTTTCCCATTGCAGTATTTTTGAATTTTTTACAAGTTTTTTATTGCGGGGTGTCCAGAAGAAGCTCTCGTTATCCCCATATGCAGGGATTTTTTTTAAAGACTACATACTTTTTATAAAAAATTTTATGACAATCACGCTTCAGTAGTTCCCGCACGCGTACTGTATGTCGACGCGGAAATACTTTGCTGCAACTAAAATGACATGGATGAAACTAATTAACAAAGCTTGTTAAATAACTTTTTTAATTATTGACTTCATGGCAGTTGTCTTTTTAATTATTGACTTGATGGCAGTTGTTTATGTGAGAAAGTTGTAGTGCGCGTCAATTTATGGCACACCCATTTTTTTAGAAATCACGAAAGGTGTACGTAATTCGAGATGTTCATCATCGAATTTCGACGGCGAAATCGGAAGTGATCGCGCCCGGCGCGCCGAAGACGCGGCCTCTCGGTTGCGTCAAACCGGAACTACCTATCAAAAGGCCGTGACTAAGTTGAATGAAGGTGCGTCGTGGCCGCGTCTTTTCGTGCAAATTGTCAAGTCATCTCACTTGCGCGAGCGGATCGCCTTACCTTTGCGTGTTGTGTTTGGTACTTATCTGTTTCTTTCGAGCTGTGCGCGAGAAAACCGCGATATCAACCTTTTCTTTATCTGTGAAGCATAAAACTCTGTAGGGCAGACACCGCGGCGGCTCTCAATTCTTCTTGCAGACCGGCGAAATGGCCACCACACATCGCGCCCAAAGAATGAGCTCTCTATTTCTGTATTTCAGAATGCCTGTCAATTTTTCTGGCCATATTCTGCTTCGGCGCACCTTGATTCAAATTCCGTCACTTCCTTGTCACGTGTAGTTCAGGTCTGACGTAACCGAGAGGCCGCGTTTCCTGCGCGCCGGGTGCGATCAGTTTAGATTTCGCCATTAAAATTCGATTAGGAGTATCTCGAATTACGTGAGACTTTCGTGACTCCTAAAAAATTGGTATGCCGTAAATTGACGCGCACTGCAACTTTCTAATGTAAAACTGCCACCTAATCAATAATTTAAAAAATAATTAACGAGTTCTTGTTAATAAGTCTCGTCAATGTCATTTTAGTTGCGGCAAAATCTTTCCGCATCGACATGGAGTATACGTGTGCGAAAACGACTGGAGCGCGACTGCCATAGAATATTTATTAAAAATGTGTATTGTCTGAAGAAAAACTCTGTATAAAAAAAACTCTGTATTCCTAAAACCGCTTTTTTTGTGTGTGTGAGATGTCGTGCACCTTTGTCGACGTGAACCCATTTATTACATAGTCCCTGAGTGCGAAGTGCGCTGCGCTGCCATTTCCGCTAGACATTAGATCTTGCAGCTCACCGTATTGATCAAGACAAAATGTTATTGATCAAGCCACACTATATTCTTAAATTGGAATCGTACGATCGCGCTATTTCTAATTAATTTCGACTGCCAGGTATTGAGGCTTATGCACTCAGTAAAATAATGTGTGCAAAGTTTATCCCACCTATGCTTGCTAAACTGTTTAATGTCCCTGTTGTTGTTAAATTGGACCTCTGGAAGCATGCCGCACCCAATTTGCAAATAATGAATGCGTCGCTAGAGATGTGGTACGCTGTATAAGGTTCTGTGTTCCCTTTCTCTATTTTCTCTTGCTCTCTCTTATGTTCCCCGGCAAGCCGAGCTTCGGAAATTTCGTCGGTCAGGGTTGGCAGTCGTCGAATGCAATTAAGCGCTCTACGTAGGATTGGGCCAGTTGACGCACTGGAACACGTTACGTATGCCTAAGCTGGGGTTTTTGTTTTTATTGTTAGTTTTCGTTATCATTTCAATGTATGCGGTTTCCTGGTGTTGATGAGGGTGGTTCATCGATGTTCTCGCGAGCCATTCGCTGAAAGTTCGCCCGAGATCGAGGCTGTTGGGACTTTCCGGACCGGGGCGCGACCTTTAAGCGGTCTCGCTCACCATATGCGCAGACCACCACAGCAGGGGCGTAGCTAGAAATTTTTTTCGGGGGGAGTTCAACCATACATTATGTATGTTCGTGCGTGCGTTTGTATGTGTACGTGTATATATGCGCAAGCAAAATTGAAAAATTTCGGGGGGGGGGGGGGTTGAACCCCCCCCCCTGGCTACGCCCCTGCACCACAGTCATTTGAACTCAGCGTTTGCCGTGCGCGGTTATCCATGGTTTAGTGTAGGCGCGTCAAACGGCTGTTTTATTACCCATAACCGCAACGTAAGTTTCCTTACTTGCGCGTTTACATACAGACCAGGAAAAAGAACTTTCGTTCATTGCGTAGCGATACCGGCACGGGACTTGCCTCTTTCTGAATGCTGTCTCCGCAAGCCATGCAACTTGTCGCTGCGCTTCGTTTTTCTGTGCAGCACTTTTTACTGTATTATAGTTATACTACGGAACTTTGCCGCTTCTTTGTAACATTATTGAATTACTTCCACCTTTGTTTTGTGCGAACAGGCCGAGCAACAAAGTTGCGAAGAGACCGTGGAATAAGGAGAGTAACCGCCACCGCCGCTCCTAACAGAGAGCGCTACCGAGTCCGTTGTTCTACGTTGTTCGGTGCATGGGCGTGGGTTGCAGCCTCGTCAAAATAAGGGTAGGATCTTGAGTGGGGCACCCAGAGCTATTAACAGAGCGCATGATCGAAGAAAAGCCAGTCTGTCAAAGAAGGAAATCACCGCTGTTTTACTTAGTTATTTCGGGAATGACAACGTCGCTAAATCGGGTTTGGTATCCAAGATAGTTCGTTAATTTACGTTCATGACAACACTGAACCCTGTGGGTATTTACCGGGGAATGGAAATTTTTTCGTTAGATAGGGAAATTCGCTAGATCGAGTGTCATATAGATATAGGTGTGTGTGTGTGTGTGTGTGTGTGTGTGTGTGCGTGCGTGCGTGCGTGCGTGCGTGCGTGCGCGCGCCGATGATCCAGGCGGCCGTGTTTGGCTACTCTTACATTGACAATGATTTGACTTAACAGTCAGGCGATTCGGATAAAGGCGATAGCGTTAATTGAAAATATCCCCGGGTTTTTTCTTTCTTTTTTTTTCCTTATCTTTCTTTTTGCTCTATCCTGATGCACCAAAGCCGCGATAAACATGGAACTCCAATGCGTAAACGGTGCAGTAGCTTTGCGATCCTCGTAATCGAACTTTATTACTTTCACCTACGCTCAGTTTTCCTCGGCGTGGCCTGTATACAACGCCGCCACTTGGTCGTAAAAACGGGCACTTAGTCGGATTGCATTCGCCGTACAAGTGGGGCTTGTAGCACTGTATAACACGCTTTCCATTGGTCATTGTTTCGCGCGTGATTAGGCTCATCTCGCGCAAGCACATGACTACTCCTTCAGCTGTGTTTCATTTGAACTATTCTGCGCTAACTAGTTTACTATATATCTGTCCACTCTACCATCGGGATCAAAGCTTTGGCCGCGTGCTCTGAGGGGAAGCCTGCATACCATATATATCCTGTGTGCGCTATATTTCTGCCGCCATTGTTTTATTTTAACGCGATAGCGTTAAAGAGCTCGTTTCGCAGAAATTCCGATGTCGGCGTCGGCGTCGTTGGTTGTGAGCGAAAAATCGTCATCTTGTCCGTGACCGCAAAATCGAGAAATATGCAAATAAAATAATAAAAATCTTAGGTTCGAGTGAGAATCGAACCCAGGCCGTCTGCGTGGCAAGCGGGTATTCTACCACAAAGCCACGCCATTGCTTGAAACAGCTCCGAAAAAAAAAAGACACTATATGAATGTCTTGTTGTCGGAGGAGTCTCCTTAACGCATGTAATATTGCGTGGCAGAATCGTATACACTCGCGCCAAGCGTCAAAACATGTGGATTGCGCAACGAGTGGGTGTTTTAAAGGCCCACCCATTACAAAGCGCTCAGACATACTTAATCATCATCAGCTGTAAAAGCATCAACAAAGTGAGCAGCTGCGTAGGTTCGCGTGTTGCCTTACAGACGCGTCGTGGGCCCTTCGCTGATTCGAAAAAGGAAGAATTATGGCGTAGTGAGCACTGCGCAAATGGTCTTGTAGTATTGCTTAGGTACAGAAGACTGAGGCGCGAAATACATTTCTTGAAAAAGGGAGAAGCAGAAGAGCAGAAGCAATGTACGCACCAACTAGCCCAGAAGCATGTCCTTTTGGTCTTGTAGTAGACATTCTAGGATAGTTTGATGCGGCCAATTTTACGCGCACAGACGTTCGTTTCCTTGCGCCACTGTTGAGGCATGCACTGAGAACCAAGCTAGGCTAGCAGTTGAGAAAGCGATGCGCAAGGGACCCGATTACGCTATCGCGTTCTACTCTTGAAGGCGAAGCTCAATGGTCCTTCAAGTTTTTATTCGAGTTCCCGGCAGAACGCACTTCCACTTCAATATGACTTTGACGTTACTTCCATGACAAATCACTCATAGTTCCTAGATAAAATGTACCGTTTAAATATCCACATTAGGCAACACTATTCCATGGTGGATTATAAATCAAAGTTACTCCATTTACTATAAATCCCGAGACCAAGCCAGTTTTCGTGATCGTTGTCCCCAAAATCTGCACGCTTTTTTTTTTTTTTTGCTTAATAGACATTCACTTCTTAGTACTCGTATGGCTTCAATTCCTTACTCGTAATAACTTCTTGGAAATAATTAAAGGACGTTCGTCGATTCCATACTCCGCACTGCGATTTGTCGTGCAAATGATGCTCATCTCGTCAGATCGTCCTAAGTGGCCGCTACGATGGTGCCGTCGCTGACACCCCTTTTAGCCTAAATCAAACAAGTCAAAGTAAATAAATCTCGCGCGTGTGTGTGCGCGTCACCCTGTGTCAGTGCTGGATGGCCGTTTTGGAGTCTGGCCTCATTGAACAGCATGTGCGGCATCAGCACTGGCACGCTGTTTAGCCGGGTGTCTCGATATAATCATGCACAAAGTGTTTGTCACATTTCTATACGCCACAGAACAGAGACGAGGACAAGGAGACATACGTAAGACGTGCACGTATACATTTGGTGTGTGTGTGTGTGTGTGTGTGTGTGTGTGTGTGTGTGTGTGTGTGTGTGTGTGTTGTGTGTGTGTTTGTAATTCATGCCTTTTGTCCTTGTATCATCCACTTGAGTAACGAGCACAAAAGCGGTCTGTGTCGCAATTTACAAAGGGTGGACGCTGAACAGACATGCAGTATAAGCCTCTCTTTTAACCAGCCCTCGTCAGTATTTGATGCTTCTACAAGGTATACCGTATCAGATTACGTCAAATCTCGGAGTGTGTGCGGCGTGACATGCAGCATATAAACCGAAGGTGATGTCGAGTCTGTCCGGACTATATATACTTCCGCGGCGGAAGGTCAAACGTTTTCGTCAGTGCTGGGAGAACAATGTTTCGTTATCTGTTTTTGTTTGCTTATCCTTGTTTATTATTCTTGTTTTATGTGGTTACGTCTGTAATCATGCTCTCACACCGTTGGACACCCGCTAGGTCGCATGTTGCCGTGTCCAGAAGTCGCATTACTGACATCTCTCCTGAACGTGGAAGCCGATTGAAAATTAGGACGACGAGATTTAGTTTCCTTCCACAATCCCGCGTGTAACATCTAATGCTGTAGTACTGCTCGGCGGAGCATTGTTACAAAGCAACGCGACACCAGTCACGCACACAGTGCACGTATCTTTCCTATTCTCTTTTCTTTTTCCTGCAGCTATTATTTACTAACGCACAGGCGCGTTTAGAAGGAAAGCCACGATTTCGTGGGTCATCAGCTAGCCGCGGCAGAGCTATAGCTGCCCGCGGCGTTGTCGTAATTGCAGCTATAGGCTACTTTCACCTCAAGGTCGCGCTGACCGGCCTTGTGTCCACATGCCTGCATTGACTGCGCTTCGCCTGCAATATCTTCGACGCGTACCACAAATCGCCCTCTCGCTCGTTTCAGAGAATGCATTTGCCTCGTAAGTTGTCTTTGATGCCACCATTTGGCATAGCCGATTCCGCTGGCTTTTCTGCCTTTCAAATATCTGCGTTCGCTTTCTTTGTGAGTATTTGCTGCTCGACAGTGGGGAATTTCTGCTATGAAATGAATCAGTTGTGCTCGGGTGTAGGTAAAGAGTTAAGCACGCAATGAGAGCTTGAACATGGGTTAGAACTTAGAACATACGTGCGCACAAACGAAGGTATGTAGAACTGCATGCACTTTGGTCCTCGTGGCGAAGTTCGGCCTCATCTGTGAACCAAGTGTTGTTGCGTCCCGATGGTGAGAGTGACGTCATGGGTTCGACATTTGCCAGACGCGGAGGTGATGGCTGGCGCGGTCAACGAAATCGCCATTTTGCTGTTAATTGTCTCTATCCTCATTAACTCCTGTACAACTAACAGCGATTCGCATCCTATATGCACGTGCCACTTCAACTTTAATTGTAATATTTTACTTAGCGCAGCTCAGAGGCTACGCCGAAGGGCAAGCACCAAATCAGACGTGCGCGCAGTGTCTGCTCAGCGATGTCATGATGGCGGAGACGATGTAGGAAACCCGTGGAAAGTAGCTGTTTGTAATGGTGGCAGCATGACGTAAAAAACTGCGACACACCCCGCAGGGGCGTCTGCGGAAGCAGGCGTTTGGTGTGTAGCGACACCACGGACCCGAGCTAACGGGGGGGTTTCGACCCCCTCCCACGCCTAGCCGTGCGTGGCTTTGCCGTGTCCGGGGAAAAGGGGATCCTGGGGGTTGAGCCGACGCCGGGTGATTGGACCTCTAAGGCCCCCCGGCAGAGGCAACACACCCCTTTGGCCCCGGCTTCACGTAGACGGCACCCCTGGCCTGACCCACCCAGGGGAATTCGGCAGTCGCCTTTTCCTGTCTCTCTCTCCCCTCATCTTCGTCTTTCTCTCTCACTTTAAATCTTTCCTGTCTACTCCTCCCTTCTGCTTACATCCGATGTTTCCTGGCGGCAAGGGTTAACCTTGTGTAGTTACTCTCGCTTGAGTAGTTATATTAGGTTATAGCGGCACTGTACGGCTGGCGTCTGTAGCCTTATACATCTAAGTGCTTCAGCGTCCCCTAGTTGGACTCCATGGTGGGTGGCCGCCATTGCTGCCGAAACAAACAAAACAATCATGGGAACACCCTCATTTCCCCGCCTACTTGATCGTCTCCCTCAGAAGAGGGTACGCACCGAAGAACTAACCTGTTTCAACCGACCTAGAACCTCCTATCCGAAATTCCACGTAATCCATAGTGAAGCTACAAACAAACAAGCCAGATCGATTTCCCCATTTGTTGTGGCAAAGTCTCTGACCGAAGTCTTTGGGCCAGGCTACAAGGTAACTAAGATGGCTAGCGGTGACCTTCTGCTTGAGCTACCTGAAAAACACCACTACGACAAACTTGGTGGTCTAGCAACCTTTGGCAACATTCCAATATCTGTTTCACCTCACCGATCAATGAATACCACACGCGGAGTCGTCTCAGAGGTAGATCTCCTTGAATTATCAGAGCAGGAACTTCTAGAAGGATGGAAAGAGCAAAATGTCACCGATGTGAAGCGAATCATAATCAGACGCGACAACAAAGAAATAGCGACGAAGCATCTCATACTAACCTTCGAATCCAGCGATCTACCACAAACCATTGAAACAGGATACATCAAACTAGCCGTCCGCCCGTACATCCCAAATCCGAGGCGATGCTTCAAATGCCAGCGATTCGGCCATGGTTCGCAGAGCTGCCGTGGTCAAGAAACTTGCGCGAGATGTGGAGGCCAAGGCCATCCCTCTGAAAACTGTACAAGCACACCCCACTGCGTCAATTGTGACGGCGATCATGCAGCCTACTCGCGATCCTGTCCGAACTGAAAAAGAGAGAAAGACATAATCACCCTCAAGGTAAAAGAAAACATTTCTTTCCGTGAAGCCCGTAGGAGGTGCTCACCTTTTCACACCACACCTTACGCTGATGCGGCGCGCCGGGGGGCCGCGTCGCATCGGCCGCCGCCACTCCTTCGGTCTGCGCAGAGCGACCCGTCGGCTGTGGCGCCTGCCCCCAAGGCGGCAGTAGTTAAGGCTACACCGCCAACTCGCGAACAGGGACCGGCGACTCCAGGGCCGTCGGGTCTCAAGGCCTCGTCTCACCAGGCGAGGCCCGAAACTCGAGCCACTAGCCCGACCGTGCGGGCATCCAGTGCCTCCGAGGAGGCATTGGACACGGTATCGGCACCACTGGTGCCGAAACACCGGCGCAGTTCTCTGGACCGCGCCAAGAAAACAAAAAAGCCAATTACGGGGCCGGACGACCGTCCTGCCTCCTGAAACAAAGTATTTCACTTGAACACTCCACACTTCCTTATTGTACACACAGCACCTTTGTATGATTAATATGCACACACAAATATTACAGTGGAACATCCGAGGCCTTCTTCGAAACCTCGATGACATTCAAGAACTCCTTCACGAACTCAATCCAAAAGTGCTGTGTGTGCAAGAAACACATTTAAAACCACAACACACAAACTTTCTACGAAACTACCTCATTTTTCGAAAGGACCGAGATGATGCCACGGTATCATCCGGCGGTGTAGCCATTATAGTCAACCAATCAGTAGCATGTACACATTTACCACTACAGACGTCCCTGGAAGCAGTGGCTGTTCGAGCAGTTCTTCTAGATAAACTCATCACCATTTGCTCTCTATACATACCGCCACAATACAACCTACAAAAACAAGAATTCCAGTCCTTGGTGGATGAACTGCCCGAGCCTTATCTGGTCCTTGGGGACTTGAATGCGCATAGCGATCTATGGGGTGACTCTCGCTGCGATGCGCGAGGTCGTCTGATCGAAAATTTTCTCTTTTCTTCCGGCGCGTGTCTGTTGAATCGGAAAGAGCCAACATATTATAATCTCGCCAACAATTCCTACTCGTCAATAGACCTCAGCATTACATCTCCATGCCTTCTTCCAGTCCTTAATTGGAAAGTTATTGGGAATCCCTATGGAAGTGACCATTTCCCAATAGTTCTAAGCGCAGCAATAACAAATCAATGTCCTCCACAGGTTCCTAAATGGCAGACTGAAAGAGCCGATTGGGAACAGTTTCGAAAACTTACCATCTT
Source organism: Rhipicephalus sanguineus (assembly GCF_013339695.2). Lineage (NCBI taxonomy): Eukaryota > Metazoa > Arthropoda > Arachnida > Ixodida > Ixodidae > Rhipicephalus > Rhipicephalus sanguineus. The sequence continues at coordinate 179,212,763 of NC_051176.1, forward strand.
AAGCCGGACTGACATGTGTACCTTAAGTATAGAAGCTGCTGTGGACTACTTTGTAGCCTTTTTGATCGATACTGCAAGCAAATGCATCCCACAAACAAGCGGACGGTCTCGAAAACAACGTGTCCCATGGTGGAATAATGACTGTCGAATTGCGCGAAACAAGCAAAACAAGGCATGGAGGTTGCTTCGCGATTCTCCGACAGCTGAGAACCTTATCAACTTTAAGAACTTAAAGTCCCAAGGCAGGAGGACGCGCCGACAGGCTAGAAGAGAAAGTTGGCAGAAGTTTTTATCAGGCATTAGTTCATATACACACGAGGGTAAAGTCTGGAACAGGGTCACTAGGGTAGTAGGAAGACAAGCGTATTCACTTCCTCTAGTAAGCACAGAAGGTGAGAGCTTGGAAGACCAGGCGAACTATCTAGGCGCACACTTCGAACAAGTGTCCAGTTCCGCGCATTACTCTGAAGTCTTCCAACGGTACAAAACAAGAATAGAAAAACAGAAACTAGAGCGGAAAAGCACAAAGCACGAGGCATATAACCAACCTTTCAGCTTAGCTGAGCTACAGGTATCACTAAGCTGCTGCAGTAATTCCGCCCCAGGATCTGACCGTGTGGTATATGACATGTTGAAAAACCTACCTGCCGAAACGAAAAAAACCTTACTTTCCCTGTATAACGCCATCTGGTTTTCCGGCGAGATCCCCTCGTCATGGAAAGAGGCGATTGTCATTCCTATTCTTAAACAGGGCAAAGATCCATCCTCTGTTACGAGTTACAGGCCCATCGCGCTAACAAGCTGTCTGTGCAAACTCTTCGAAAAGATGATAAACCGTCGACTTATACATTTCCTGGAAATGAACAATCTACTTGACCCGTACCAGTGCGGATTTCGCGAGGGTAGATCCACCATTGACCACCTGTTACGTATCGAGGCACAAATCCGTGACGCATTCGTCCACAGGCAGTTCTTTCTGTCTGTGTTCCTCGATATGGAAAAGGCTTACGACACAACATGGCGCTTTGGAATACTAAGAGACCTGTCCCACCTTGGTGTACGTGGTAGAATGCTAGATATAATAGAGAGCTACTTGTCAGATCGCACGTTTCGAGTCCGGGTAGGAAATGTTCTATCAAGACCATTTCTTCAAGAAACGGGAGTGCCACAGGGTGGTGTACTTAGTTGCACACTCTTTATTATCAAAATGAATTCCTTGCGCCTCTGCATACCACGAAATATGTTTTATTGCACATATGTCGACGATGTACAGGTCGGTTTTAAGTCGTGCAACCTTTCGATCTGTGAGCGTCAGGTCCAGCTAGGGCTGAACAAGATCTCCAAATGGGCGGACGAGAATGGTTTCAGCCTTAATCCTCAAAAAAGCACCTGTGTCCTGTTCTCTCGAAAGAGAGGCCTTCATCCTGATCCAGATATTGACCTGCATGGTCAACATCTCTCCGTGAAGACGGAGCACAAATTCTTAGGCCTAATTCTCGATAGTAAGCTTACGTTCGTATCGCACATTAAATATTTAAAAAACAAATGCCTAAAAACAATGAATGTTCTAAAAGTGTTGTCACACACTACGTGGGGTAGTGACAAAAAGTGTCTGTTGAATCTGTACAAAAGCCTCATACGCACTCGCCTACTACGGTGCAATAATCTATCAGTCGGCGACAGCAAGCGCCTTGAAGATGCTTGACCCTGTCCACCATCTAGGCATTCGCCTTTCTACGGGCGCCTTTCGCACCAGCCCCGTGGAAAGCCTCTACGTCGAATCGGACGAGTGGTCGCTACACCTACAGAGATCTTACCTATCTTTTGTATATTTTCTGAAGGTGAACGCAAACAAGGAACACCCCTCACACTCCACAATCAATGATTTGTCCAGTTCTGCCCTTTTCGACAACCGTTCTTCGGTGAGACAGCCGTACTCACTTCGTGTGAGGGCTCTAGCTGAAGAAATGGGTGTGCGAATTCTCGAACACTCTCTAATGGCTCCCGCTCCACGTCTCCCGCCGTGGCAGTGGCAGCTTATAGATTGTGATGTTTCTTTCGTGGAAGTTACCAAGCACGCGCCACTTGCACATATCCGCACACACTTCCTCGAACTCCAGCACAAATACACGTGTCCAGAATTCTTCACAGATGCCTCAAAGTCCAATACTTCTGTTTCGTACGCAGCGGTTGGTCCATCCTTTTCCGATTCCGGTATTCTGCACCCAAACTCAAGTATCTTCACAGCGGAAGCTTACGCGATACTTGCGGCTGTTAAACACATAAGACACTCAAAACTACAAAAGGCAGTTATTTACACGGATTCCCTAAGCGTGGTAAAAGCTTTAAAAACTCTGAAAAAACACAAAAACCCTGTCCTTGTCTCGCTATACTCTCTTTTATGCACGATCTACACACTCGAACAACGTGTCGTAGTGTGCTGGGTGCCAGGGCACCGCGAGATTGCAGGCAACGTGTTGGCGGATCACCTAGCAGTATCCGCCCACGAAAACAGTCTCAATACACTCATAGCTATTCCCCCACTAGACTTTGGGGGAATAGCTACACTTGGGCCTTTTGGCAGACCACATGGGATATGCAGACAAGAAATAAGCTACACGTTATCAAACCACATTTAGGTAATTGGCCGCCGGTATCGAAGTCACGCTACACAGAAGTTACACTTTGCAGACTGAGGATTGGCCACACACATAGTACCCACTCATATCTTTTGTCCGGAGGCGATCCACCTCTGTGTGATCACTGTGGCGATCCACTAACTGTACTCCACACCTTACTGCAATGCACGGAACTGGACGCTCTCAGAAAAAAGCATTTTTCACCCATATACCTACAGTACCCACTCCATCCTTTTATGTTCATTGGCAGAGAACCCCATTTTAAATATCAGTCCCTGTTTGCATTCCTAAAAGATGTACACAATTTTAACGTTATTTTTCCAGGCGCTCCGTAGCGCGGCCTCATGATTGAGGCTGCTGCTACGGTTTCCATCAAAGGAAGCACCTGCCTCTCGGCCTTTGGGATCAAAGGCCTTGAGGAGGCACTCGTGCTGTTATCCCGCCTCTCACATGTAAATACCATGCTCACTCGTCATTTATCCCACACCCATAGATCACACCACTTGTCACTGCCATAATTTTATACTGTATACACATTTTTTACGCTTCTTTATAGCGCGTGATTTTAGGCCTTTATACAGCCACAATACACCCTGTCATCGTAATCATTGGTCATCGCCAACACCACATAACAGACATGGCGCTCTTTGGCCACCCATGGCCCTTGCGCCAAAAAGCCCCACTAATCATCAAACTGCGACACATGTCTTGCTTTATATAAGAATCCTGTACCACTTGTGCTAACGCATCAGCGCATACAGATTCTGGAAGATTGGTCAAAGAATGGGCATGCCACCATGTGGCACATACCGAATGGATAAGTCAAAGAAATTAATGGTCATTGAAGATACTGCGAATATAATATGCTATACTTCTAAGAGGTTTTGTGTACTTTAGGACTAGACATTATATGTGTAGATTTTATGTCATAAATCAGTTATTCAGAACAGAGGTGCGCTTACTGGCATTGCTTTGTCGTTTACCGTACAGGGGTTGTACGAGACAGTTTGCTGCTACATGTAGCACTCGGTCTACATAAAAACGGCATATACAACCGCAAATATAACTGCCGAGATACAGACAAGCCTAAAATCAGACAGCCGCGTGCAGCCACACCGAACTCGGTGTGTCTCTCCATAGGCAAAAAAGCTTCATTTATAAGAATTGCCCTGGCCTGGGAACACGAGACAACACATGGCTAGGGCAGTCGCCCTCTCATCTCGCCAATTATGTCGGCCTAGTGTCACAACCTGCTAGCCTCTTGGTTCAGCTGTTTCTATACCTGCATGTCAGCCACTCTTACTTTTTTTTATACACGCATTCGCGCCTGAGCACGTTCCCCTGTGCCATAAAGTAATAAAGCCGCGAAGAAAAGATACGTTGGTATACTGTTATAGGATCCTGTAAATGCTCAGACGAGAATACATTGCAGAAAGGCGCTGTAGTGCAAGCTGTTTGAGATTTTTGACCTGCTGGAGTTCCAAACTCCAAAGCTCGAGACGCGATCTTTTTTGCGTTCCACTCCCCACTGAAGTGCCGCTGTGAGTTGAAGACACAACAGTTTACTAAGTGTTGCAGAACTATAGAACAAAATATCCTGCTGCCTGCCGCAGTGGCTCAGCGTGGTTCTGTTTCTGGTAATCTCGAGGTCGCGTGTTCGTTTCCCGGCCGCGGTGACCGTAATTCGATAAATGGTGAATGATAAGAAGAAGAAGAAGAAGAATTACGAGTTATTACGAGTTTGAGTTAAGAATTACGATAGTTACGTAGCCGTTGAGAAACCCAAGGGATCAATATAAATCAGAAGCCCCCTCCGCTACCCGCCACGGTGGTCTATAGACTATAGTGGTTATGGTGCTCGACTGCTGACTCGAAGGTCGCGGGATCGAATCCCGGCCGCGGCGGCCGCATTTTCGATGGAGGCGAAAATGCTTGAAGCCCGTGAACTTAGATTTAGGTGCACGTTAAATAACGTCAGATGATCAAAATTTCCGGAGCCCTCCACTGCGGCGTCCCTCCATAATCATCGTGGTTTTGGGACGTTGAACCCCAACAATTATTATTATTAAGCCCCCCTCCGCTGCGGCGTCCCTGATAACCCGTGCATTGTGCAGTTTTGAAACTGCACAGTTTCGCATTTTAAAAGAACAGTGCGTTCTAAAGCGAATGCGTTTTGCTTACCACGAGGCACAAGGACGTGAACGCCTCGATGACAAACAAAAAAACGTGTTCCCACCACAAGGATTGACGTTGTGCTGCTGAAAGCAAAAGTTCCCACGGTGGCGCCCAAGTTACAACCGAATTGGACAATAACGCTTGCATTCAGAGGTCACTTCTGTCACGCGAACACGTGACGTCGATTCTCCTGCAGATGTTCTTTTCCTCCCTCAGCACGGCGGATGTGAGCACGCGAAGGAGTTTAGGTATTTACTTCTCCCTCTCTCTCCCTCTGATTCGTGTTCGACGACCTTGCACAGTCCTTGTTCACTAGATGATTGAATCACCCGAAGGTGAAAGCGGAATGCTGTTATTTTTTAGACCAGAAAGTGTTATATGCATGTTTATTATGCACTTCTTTTAAAATATGAAATTGCGGCTCAACACCGGTATGGCTGTTTTGTTGCCGGTCGTATCACGGAGTTACATCTCGCATCAACGGGGCTTTCTTATTTGGCTTCTGTAGTTCGCTTGTAATCCATTTTGAGTCAGTATAAACGACTCGGGTCCGTAATTGTCGCATCGTGTTTTACCGTAATTCGATTGTTAATTTTATTGTTCTCGCAAACTTGTCATCCGAAGCAGAATAATACTTGGACCATTTTAAAGCATTGGCACTGTATGAAAGATTGTGATTGTTGTTAGGCATCCTTCATTGTGGATGGACTCTTTTTTATATATTCAAGTGTTGTATCATTTCCTCCAATGCAGGTTAACCAATTGGACAGTTACTGTCGTCAGCCTATTATTTCCTATAAATTATCGGCTTTTCTTAGGCACTTCACATGCAGGAAAAGGCAGCGCCTCGTTGTGCTCGATGTTTGTCATTTGTGTCTGTGTAGAAGCTTCAAGCCGTACGTGACGGTTCATGTTTATTGACGCGACTACAAAAGCAATAAGAAAACGAAAGAAACGCTTATTACCCTGCGCCGAGTAATGATATCGATGTTTACGCAGATATGTAGGCTTTCCTGCCGAGGAGTAGGAAGTGGACGTAACGGCGGACAAAAAGGATGTACTTGAAGCAGAAGAACGGAGATTGTTTACGGATCGCGATTGTCGCGTAAATTGTTGTCCCATACGTGCGTTTTAGTGGCCAACGTGATCGTGCTGAGAGCGGCGTGCGCTCTTTCATCATTAGTGGCTTGACACACGAAGAACCGCTGCGACCCCGACCACACGAATCTCTATCCGGTTTAGGTAGTGTTTGCGTACCAGTGCTAAATGGAATAACCTGGTGTAGACTGGAATCCAAGTACTTCAGCGTCTTTCGCTAGCAGTGAAGGTGACTCGGCAATGTATAGTGCGTTCTGAGAAAGGAGGGAAACTTGCCTGTTGTGAGCTGCTTTGGAAGGTAAGATTCTCTCAGTGTGTTGACCAGTGCTTCTGTTGTAGACTTCATTCTCGAGTACTGAACTACTCTTCGGACGCCGTAATCGCACATGTATATATTTCGACCACGCGTGCCAAAATGTTACTGGCAAATTGTGGACATTTTCGCGTTATCTCCTGTGAATTTACAGGACTGCATGCGTGTGACTTGGAGACCCGCACACAATGTGTGCATTGAGTGTTGCGCCCTTTTACCGTATCGAAGGTTGTTCAGTCATGCGGCAGGCAACTTTCGCAAGTAACGAGAATTTCGGTAGTGAGATTTCGATACCTGCATGACTATCAATTTCGTATTCTGTGCCAGAGTCATTTGGTATGGCATTAAATGGTATGGTATCGTTTTGTGTGATGTGACTGATTTTGCTCACAACATCAAGGGTGGAAGCTTGATCATGTTGGTAGGACATATGTAAGAACAGCGCAACAAGCACGAACAGCGCATTGTGTGTGCTCTTCGCTAGTCCTTGTTTGTTGCGCTACTCTTACATTTATTAAGTGCAATATTCCGGAGTAAAAGTGGAGGGGGAAAGGCTGCTCGCAGCAGCTTGATCAGCTTCTGTACTGGTTAAATTTCGGCAATATCCATGATTTTCCCTATAAAGTCAAGGTGCGATAAGAGCTTAACACGCACCGGGTAATGCGGGCGTGAGGGAGATCGAGCGAGGGTGTACCGAGAGGAATGGTGGCTCGATGCACGTGATTGTGTACGTGTACGTGTGCATGCGCGTGCGCGTACGTGTGTGCGTGCGTTGGGGTCGGGGGGGGGGGGGGCGCTCAGTGGCTATGGCGTTGTGGTGATGTGCGGTTGAAACATCCAACGTGGTGGCGGCGTCATTTTAATTGGGCAGAAGTAAACACAGCCCGTTACGCTGGGTACACGCTAAAGCATCCCACCCGCCACGGTGGTCTAGTGGTTATGGTGCTCGACTGCTGACCTGAAGGTCGCGGGATCGAATCCCGGCCGCGTTGGCCGCATTTCGATGGAGGCCCGCGTACTTAGATTTAGGTGCACGTTAATTAAAGTACACCAGATGGTCAAAATTTTCGGAGCCCTCCACTACGGTGTCCCTCATAATCATATCGTGGTTTTGTGACGTAAAACCCAATTATTATTATTATTATTATTATTATTATTATTATTATTATTATTATTATTATTATTATTATTATCACGCTAAAGAATCCCAGCTTGATGAAATTCGGACTATGGTGCGCCTCGTAACCAAATTGCGATTTTTCGCTCTGAAAACTTCCAAATTAAATTCGACTCACACGCACGAACGCACCGCTCTGGTGTGCAACATACGTATGTCATCAGTCGTTATTCGTGAGGACGTTAGCGCGTATCAGCTTCTAGCACCTTCGTATTCGTGTATCCTTGAGCCGGTTTGCATGCATTGATAATGCGTGCACTAACGTATCACCATTTGTGACTGGCACTTTGGCTTCGTTCAAGCTGTGCGCTCGCCTCTAATTGATACATTTCGCCGAACTCAGCGTTGACACGCTTTCGCAGTGCACCTGAAACGCAGCCGCGTGCGTCATTGACGGGTGTTGCCAGCGATTAAAGACAGGCTATACGCATAATCATTTCCGCATCTTCCATGCGAACACATACTGAGTTTCAGGAGTTAACTACGCTGTCTAGCTTGCTACCCTACACATAGCGTGGGTGCAGCTAATGTGAGAGAGGACATTATTCTACATAGTTTGCGAGTTCAGTGCTACGCTTGGGCAGTTCCAAGTCTGTGGCCTTCATGCATATAAAAATATCGGGGCTTCTTAAATGATGAGCTTTTAGGCCAGGCTCCCAAGCAGTTTCCGAGCCACTCAGTGTACACTGGAGAGCCTGATGTTTACCGGGGTGAATACTACTGCACGTGAGATGATCGACGGTCTCTTCACATTTACAGTCACCAATTCGAATTCGATAGCTGTCGGGATGGCCTTCGGTAGCTATGGGGTTCTGCAGTTGATTATATAGGAGGCTGCGTGTTCGATCGATTTCCTGCCGAGGCGGGTTCATTTCCGTGGGGCTTGCACTCGCGGAAACGCACATGTACCGCGCTCTGGGTGCTCGTATAGGAACTATTGGGGGCCTAAATGAATACGGAGCCCTGCGCTAAGGGCTGGGGGGTGGCGTAGCGAGTGAAGGAGGGGGGATCTGGAGAGTTCCACGTCGCCCTCCACCCATTTCAGAAATTTTACATTCCGCATGCGTGTAAAGGGTAATACAAGGTAATACAGGGCAATACAGACTTTTTAATACGAATGATATCACAGTCGGTCACCTGTCATCTTCGCACACAAACTCTACTACAAGGCGGATATACTTTACCGCGCCTAAAATTACATTGCAATCATTAACGAACAAAACTTACTAACTTTTTAATTCTTAACTTGAAAGGAGCTCTTTATATGAAGTAGTTGTAGGACGTCACGATTTATGGCATACCCATCGTTTTTAGAAATGAAAAAAAAACACACGTTAATTTGGGTTATTAGTAATCGAAATTGAAGGCCTCGATCCAGGCGATATCGCAACTGAGCGCGTTTGGTGCACAGGAGATGTAGCCACTGTTTTACGTCAGACCGGAGCGTCCCGTGACGAACCTTGAACGAAGGCGCGGCCGTATACCTTGTGGTGCCTCAGCACAAAGGCCACAATGTCGCCGACTTTCCAATAAAGAAGGATTCTGGAAAACGAAGTCGTCGCCCCACCTGCCCTGACAACTGACGCCGGTCGTCGTTCTTCTACGCTGCCCAGCGACCAAAGAGAGGCTCACCACCTGGGACGAAAGAGCCTCCCTGTCCACACCTGGGACCAAAGAGCCTCCCTGTCTACACCTGGGACCAACGAGCCTCCCTGTCTATACCTGGGACCAAAGAGCCTCCCTGTCCACACCTGGGACCAAAGAGCCTCCCTGTCCACACCTGGGACCAAAGAGCCTCCCTGTCCACACCTGGGACCAAAGAGCCTCCCTGTCCACACCTGGGACCAAAGAGCCACCCTGTCAACAAACGACTGGTCCCTGATTTAAGGCCGGGCCGGTTCGCTGTGAGGGGAGCCGAATCGAGTCGAACCAGCCGACGTGGTCGGGCTGGCAGTCATGTTGACTGAGAGCGAAAACATGCAAATAGTCTGTACATAAAATATTTCCTTCTTCATCTTGTCCTTCTGACTGCTCCGAGCACGATGCACACCCGTGTTCGCACCGGCCACGCAACCCGAGTCCCAACAGCGGTTCCAGAGGTGGGATACAACGACGCGTATTCCCACAGCGAGCCTGGGGGACGACATCGGACCATAACGGTGGCGGTAGCGATGGGCCACGCACATCATTCCTAACAAGTTAACAACCTGTACGTAGAAAGTTGCAAGCCATCGCCCTTGCCCACCGTGCCCTTGCCTTTACGTGTGATGTTTCGTGCTTATCTGCTTTTTTTGCGACGTGTGCAAGAAGACCGCAGTTTCCACTCTGTCTTTCTAATCTAACTAATTGTGGGGGTTTTACGTCCAAAAACCACGATATGATTACGAGGGACGCCGTAATGGAGGGCTCCGGAAATTTTGTCCATCTGGCTTTCTTTACCGTGCACCTAAATCTAAGTACACGGGCCTCAAACATTTTGCCTCTATCGAATTGGCGGCCGCCACGGCCGTGATTCGATCCCGACCTTAGGGTCAGGTATACTCTTTCTTTCACTGCACAGCGTAAAACTCGGGGGCAGCCTCGGGGGCAGCAGTTTTGTGCCTATTTAGAGTTTAAGCAACAGAAAAGAATTTTTTTTTCACCACACACCATGATTAAGCTGTCCAATTGTGTATCTCGGATGACTTTGCCGTTTTTCCCATGGTTTTTCCTGACCAGATTCATTCAAATCTCGTCACTACTTCTTCGCGGGAAGTTCCGGTCTGACGTCACACGCACGCATTTCCTGCGCGCCCGGCGTGCTTAATTTCGATGTCTCCTGTATTACGGCCTTCAAGCACGATTATTAATATCTCGAATTACGTGTTCGTTTTTGTATTTCTGCAAATTAAGTATGCCATAAATTGCGGCAGCCTATAATTCCCCTATAATTTCCCCTATAAACAATTTCCCTCGAGTTAATTAAAATCTTAATTGACGAGTTTTTGTTAATACTCATTTCAGTGTAACTTTAGGTGCAGCAAAGTATTCCCGCCCGGACGTAGAGCTCGTGTGAAAAAACGACAGGTGCCTGACTACCATAACATTTTTATTAAAAATCTGTATTGTATAAAACAATTACCCTGTATATACGCACATACAAACCAAATAGACACACGTATATATATATATATATATATATATATATATATATATATATATATATATATATATATATATATATATATATATATAAGCAAAATAGACATGCTGCTCATAAACAGACGGATTATTATTTTTGTGGGATGCACAAATTGCAGCGCGGTCGAACATGCACGTGTGCCTTTATCTTTCCTGCTCGCGTATTATTGTGTAGTGCGCTGCACGTGCGACATTTGATATTGCTTTCGCGTATTGCGTGTTATCTAAGTTTCACACGTCGACGTATAGATAAGCATGTTTGCGTACAACATAATCGTTCCTGTATCCGGGTCGATGGTTCTTTTTCCCGATAACGCTATTTGTACAGTTGTTTTTGAAGTGTAAGATGTCAGACCACCAGCATCGTTACCGTTTCGCACCACAAACGCCGTGGTGCGAAGCGTTAAACACGCGCAAGAACTCTTTCGCCTCTCCTGAAGAAGCACCGCAGTGGCTGCCCCTGAGTTTTATGCTGTACAGAAAAATAGTAATAATTGTTGGGGTTTTACGTTCTAAAACCACGATATAACTTTGAGGGACGCCGTATAGTGGAGGGCTCCGAAAATTTCGACCACCTGGGGTTATTAAAGTCCACCTAAATCTATAAGTATGTACATGGGCCTCTAGCATTTCGCCTTCATCGAAATAATAATGCGGCCGCCGCGGCCGGGATTCGATCTCACGACCTTCGGGTCAGCGGTCGAGAACCATCGGCCCATAACCACAGATCGCCGCGGCGGGTCAATGTAGTACAGAGAAAGAAAAGGTGGATATTGGTTTTCTTGCGCACATCCAGAAAGAAGCAGATAAGGTCCAAACATCACACCATAGGTAAGGCGACACGCTGGTTGGCCGCTTTTCTCAAGATACGGCCGCGACGCGCCGTCATTCAAATTTCGGCACTTCCTTGTCACGAGGTTTCGCGGTCTGACGTAACAGAGTGACCGCGTTTTCTGCGCTCCGCGCGCGGTCAGTTCGACACCTCTATTAATATCCGATGATGAATATTTCAAATTACGCGCAACCTTTCTGATTTCCGAAAAATGGGTATTTCATAAATTGTTCATTTTATACATGTGTGAAAACATTGGAAGGTAGGACCTTATAACTAGCTATCCCAACATCATGATAATGAAATTGAAAAACACACAAGAGCAAACAGCAAGAAATAATAAAAGAATAAGAAAAGAAAACGAGATAATCTGAAGCACTGTGTACACATACGATCCCTGGCGCATAAAGGTCCAATACATAGGGTGCTCACAAATATTACCGCGGATAGTACAGGTAGTTTTCATGCACTTACATATGGGTCATTCCATGCCAAATCATCCAGCGTTTTTCCGACCATCACAAATATGGCTGAAACCATTTCCACGTTTTTGTTGAAGTTCGAAACTCGTTCTGCTCGTTTATTTCTGTTGCCAAAAGTTTTCCCGCCTGTTTGTGAGTCTGTAGTTTTGCGCCGACTGAGCTAAAGGGCATCAAACAACAATTTTTTTCAAAGGACGTTTATGGGATGCACTCGATAAAATGGTACTTCCGGCAAGATAATGAAGTGATCAAACTGCAAAAATAATGACTTATTTATGTACATCGATTCTTCGAGGACTTTTCGCACGAGCAAAATTGCATAAAGTTGCAAAGTTTGATATTTTTTTCCAGAAACAAGGCAAACTCAAAGGGTAGGAATAAATTATGTACTGGTGGCCTGTTCGACATACTACAAAAGAAAAATAATTTAGTCGCTGAACAGAGGCGTAGCCAGGGGGGGGGGTTCAACCCCCCCCCCAGAAATTTTCCAGTTTTGCTTGCGTATATATACACGCGCACATACAAACGCACGCACGAACATACATAAAGTATGGTTGAAACCCCACTCCCCCCCCCCCCGAAAAATATTTCTGGCTACGCCCCTGTCGCTGAAGGTGTAGCAGATCGTCTGAAAAAAAATTGCGAATATCACTTTTTTTTAGAAAAGCTCTGTATTCAGCGTCAAAAAACTTGCCTTGGTGGTCCGACTAAAAATATGAACGATACTTCATTTGAAAGCTCTATGTATTAGCTGAACGTAGGGAAAGTTACAAAGGGGTATTATTTTTTTTAACTTGAGAAATATTTTTTTTTTGAAATTTTGTATCTCCACCAGCTTTTCGCCGACGTAACTCAAGCGGCATGAAGCACTCACAACGGCAATATTCAATCCATGCCCACTGACCTGGGATGCAGACGTCAAACATGGTACTGTCTATAAAGCAATGGAAAAGGAAATAGGGTTGCTCAAAGGACGTTTATGGGATATCCCATAAACGTCCTTTGAAAAAAATTGTTGTTTGATGCCCTTTAGCTCAGGCGGCGCAAAACTACAGACTCTCACAAACAGGCGGGAAAATTTTTGGCAACAGAAATAAACGAGCAGAATGAGTTTCGAACATCAAGAAAAACGTGGAAATTTTTTCAGCCATATTTGTGATGGTCGGAAAAACGCTGGATGATTTGGCATGGAATGACCCATATATAAAATGGCTATGAGATATGCCCATCAACATGACAATATATGAAGAGAAGCGACAGGAGCCTGACTGTAGTCTTTATTGAAAATCTGTATGGCCTAAAACAAGCGCGCGCGCGCGCGCGCGTGTGTGTGTGTGTGTGTGTGTGTGTGTGTGTGTGTGTGTGTGTGTGTGTGTGTGTGTGTGTGTGTGTGTGTGTGTGTGTGTGTGTGTGTGTGTGTGTGTGTGTGTGTGTGTGTGTGTGTGTGTGTGTGTGTGTGTGATGGGCCACTTAGGATAAGTAACAAGATGCACTAATTTTTATCACTTCAGATAGGGCGCGTGTGGCGCGCTACTCAAAGTTTGCCATTGCTGAAGAAATTCCCTTTTAGCATTTTTTTTCTAGGGTTACATTGTTTTCGGTATTCTAAACGCTTCGCGTTTAGTGGGCGAGACTGATATTTATAATGACTTCCTTTTTTTCGAATGCGATACTTCGCGTTATCCGCTACCTAATCCTAATACCCCGCAGTATTTGTAGACACTGAAGTTGTGTCCTAGTTTGTTCCTGCATGCATTACATGGAATTGCATGGAAACTCCTATGCTTGAAGCATTGTAGCCGCACTCTGCAGCACTTACGCAGAGTCATCTTAGTAGTTTCTGTGAGATTTCGCCTACTGTTCTCGCTGTGGTGACGCAATGAGCACACGTGGTATGATGACCATTGAATGTCCTTAAATGTCCATTAAATATCCATTGCACACGTGTTGTCTTCGGTGCGAGGTCTGACGTGTATGTGCCAAGCGTATCAACGCGCTGGCTTGCACCACAGCAATTATTCACGAAACCATCAGGGGCGTAGCCAAGGGGGGGGTTGGGGGGGTTCAAACCCCCCCCCCCCCGAAATTTTTCAATTTTGCTTGCGCATATATGCACGCACACATACAAACGCACGCACGAACATACATAATGTATGGTTGAACCCCCCCCGAAAAAAATTTCTGGCTACGCCCCTGGAAACCATCAGCGGCGCGGAAAACTCGTCAAGTGTCTGGAAGCGTGCGTTTGAGGAAGAAGCAGGAATCGAGGCGGCCGCACAGCTGACCTGGCCGTGAGAGCTAGTTTTTCACTGATATTACATAATGATGTCCGTTCCAAATTCGGAGGCATCAACATAGAGCACTTCATTTGACGAATTGTTTTTGCAGAGTCTTTGCTCGTTGCCATCTACGTTGCGTGTGACCCGCAGGGTGCATGTCTCTACGAAGTTAGGGGATGAAGAAGTTCTCGAGTTATTTAATTCATTTCTGGGGTGTTACATGCCAGATCGAATCACGATATGCATATGAGGCGGCGATTATTTTTTACCCCCTGGGGTTAAATCAATGTACATGGCGTTCTTTCATTTCGCCCGCAACGAAAATGCGGCCGCCGAGGCCTGGAATCGAGCCCGCGTCCTCGAGCTTAGCGGCGCGACCGCGGCGGGTGGGGTTCTCGTGTGTGCTGTACAGTTTTGGTGAAGGGTGCCGGAGTGATAGTTTGTAGAATCTGTCGGCTTGTCACGGTGTTAGAAAGCCTGCTATACTGGTATGTGGGATGGGCTTCTGTACCGTGAGTTCAGTACCAAGTCCATCGTTCACATATCGTTAGCAGCTCTAGAAAAGCCGCACATGACTTCTGATTGGGCGGAGCCTCTAAAACCAGCCCTTTCCCTCCTTTCTCTCGCGGGTTCGATCCCGGCCGTGGCGGTTGCACCTCGATGGAGGCGAAATGCTAGAGACGGCCGTGTGTGTAGATTTAGGTGCACGTTGAAGAACACCGAATGGTCGAACCTCCATTATGGCGTGCCTCATAATCATATCGTGGTTTTGGCACGCAAAACCCCAGATATTATTATTAACTCCTTTCTTTCACGGTAGTATTAACTGCCCAGCGGTTGATAAGCAATCGGCGTTTTTAATGGACGAAAAGCAGGAAAAGCAGGATTGATAGAACCGGTGTCGTTCAAGCATAGGTAGATAACAGTAGAGCAGGGGCGTAGCCAGTGGGGAGGGGGTTGGGGGGGTTCAAACCGCCCGAAATTTTTCAGTTTTGCTGGCGTATATACACACGCGCACATACAAACGCACGCACGAACATACATAAAGTATGGTTGAACGCCCCCCCCCCCCCCCCCCCAACAAAAAAAAAATTTCTGGCTACGCCCCTGCAGTATACTAGAGTATACATAGAAAGAGGCATGTATTAAAATAGGGTATAAACAAATAAATAAAATTCATGAGCCCTTCCGCTATCGGAAAAAATAGGGGCAAGCGAAGCTTGGCGTGTTTGCATGCCTGATTTAGAGCTTTTCTTTCTTTCTTTTTGAGAACGACGGGCTTGTGCGAACGCCTCTGACTTGTGGTGCAGTCCCGCACGCTGCAGTGAATTCACTGCATCTCTTCTCTCTTTCTTTTTTCCCCCTCTTCCCTCCTCTCTATTTCTCGTCTTTCTATTCAATCCTTCCCCGATATCCCAGTGTAGGGTAGCCAACCGGAAGTGTTTCTGGTTAACCTATATACCTGCCTTCTCATTTTTTTTGTTTTCTTTCCTTCTTTCTTCTTCCTTTCTTTCCCCGCTGAAGCGAAACGGCTCTTTGCGGGCGTACGTGGTGTGTGGGCGCGCCTACGCAGGATACAACCTAAGAAGTCCGGAGAGGCCCCGCCCAGACGGCCGAAGCGCGGCAGCCGATTGCCTCCGCGACTATAAAGAAATAGTCCGCTCATGCGCTCGGCGATCAGTGCGCGCCCGTTGGTGCAGGCTTGTGTGCATCCGCCTTTGAGGAGGAAATGCCGCGGACTTTTAAAGTTGTATTCGACTATCATGACTCACGTTCCGGCGCCGGAACGTGAGGTGATGCGTTCGTATATCCAGACAACAATGAAATGTGGCAACATGAAATGACAAGTGACCTCAATAAGAGATCAGATTGCCGTATCAGAAGCGGCTGATCACCGACAAGCACACGATCGAGAGAGCATCAGTTTTTGGAAAATGGCGCATACGCGTGTGGCCGGCGCACCTTCGAGGACCGCGCGCCGGCGCCAGGTTTTGCACGTACGACAACGCCGCCCCCGAAATCGGTAACTCATGACAAGCTTCGTTTGAAAAGTAGCATATTGGAAATAGTAGTAGTAGTCGGACCACTCTGTTTTAAAAATAATGGTTTGGGTGACTACTTGTCGCCACGCCGTTTCGAATGGGATAGCATTGAATATTATCCTACTGTCATCGATGGCGTAAGCATATCAGCCGGCCAGGCAGTTTGCCTTTTGTTGTTTGCTTTGTTCGGACTATAGAATACGTTCTGCTTGCATTTTAAATAATTTGCTCGCTCTCTGTCTGTCGGTGTATTCGCATATACACCTTTTCAACGAAGGCTCCCGGATGCCACCATAAGTCCCTCCGGGCTGTGGTAAATATGCGAATAAATGCCGGCGACCTATGCTGAGGTGCCGAACACTGAACCAGCAAGCTCTTTGTCGTCGAACCTCTAAGCCTTTTCAACGTCCTTCGAGGGGAGTCGCATGCAGATTGACAAAGGGTATACGCTCTAATGGACATGAATATTATTTGTACAATAATAGTAATAATATCTGGTGTTTAACGTCCCAAAACTACGACATGATTGTGAGAGACGCCGTCGTGGAGGGCTCCGGAAATTTTGACCACCTGGGGTCCTTTAACGTGCACCTAAACCTAAGTACACGGGCCTCAAACATTTTCACCTCCATCGAAAATGCAGCCGCTATGGCCGGGATTCGATCCCGCGACCTTCAGGTCAGCAGTCGAGCGCCATAACCACTAGACCACCGTGGCGGGGCCATTATTATATTTGTGATGCAGTTAGGCAGAACTGCTCATGCAAACTGTGTTGTGTAAGTGTTGAGCTAATCGGAATTCCATCGCAGAGTCTTTGCTGTCTTTGTTTAGGCTTCAGAGTCTTAAGTAGAACACATATTTAGAACGGTTCAAATGCTCAAGCTTCTTTTAATGCATCTTGTATTTATGTCATTTTTATTTCAGCTTTGTGTACTCAGTGCCGAAAATCTCACATGAACACACTGGCCCCCGAAGATAACTTCAGATGGTTTGTTTTTTTGCTTGCCACAGGTACTCTCCAACAGCAGAGTGGCCTTGGAGAACCTTCTCAAGTAAGTGTGCACTTCTCGTTACTCCCTTCTGAATCCACTAGTGTGAATTTAAGGGGCAGTAATAGAGGAGGTTGCCCAAGGCTAGCAGCTGCCTTACATAGTGCTCTTTTTTTTTTTTTTTCTCTCCCTAACTGGCTACCTCCATCGTTTCTGCTTGGCCTCTTAGAATGGAGGCGTGCACATTTTGGGAGCCGGAAGGAATAACCACCTCGGGCACCATGGAGCCACTATGCAACACCATACTGAAGATTGTCATATTGAATTAATCGATGTAGCAGCCCTGTGAGACAATTAGGTAGACTATATACAGAATAGCATTCCTGTGCATCACACACTTAGTTAATAGAAAAGATGGCAGCAACAATTAGTGGCATAGCCAGTAATTTTTTTCATAATTAAGGGCACCCTTTTCCCAAAGTAGGGACTGGACAGGCGAGTGTTATCGAGTGTTGTTTTATGCTTTTATATTATTGTAAACAGAAACGTGGGGATGAGCACATGGCCAAACTCTGGCTATGTCCCAGGCAGGGAGGCTTTGAGTGGCATGCTCGCTACCCTTAGTGTCATCTTTCTGCTGCCCATGGGGATTGCCTTAATTTAGAACTTCTCTCCATCATGGCAACAGAAAATAAATACTAAAACTTACCATCGTTTTTTCTCATCTTGTATGAAAGACAAAATATTAGGGGTGTGTGAATATTCGAGTTTCGAATTCGAATCGAATATTACATGATCGAATAATTCGATTCGACTTTCGAATACCTAGTATTCGAAGTTTCGAATAATTTGACAGGACGAATATCTAAAATGTGACATAGGCCAATAGTGCAACTTGATTAGGGTGGGGTTGCTAAAACTAACGCTAACATTGTTATAGTAGGCCTTTTGTTAAAACTTTCACCAATATCCTGGTTCAAAAGCGAGCACATGTTTATTTTAAAGGAGATTGTGTGATTTCTGAACGTAAGAAAAAAAATACATGAGAAAACTGTCAAGCCCTTCACAACTTCACTTCCGAAACGAAGGCACACCTCGCATAGTTTGGTCGCGTATGCCACAAGCGCTGTAAAACATCCAACTTTGGCCGGCGAAAGCCTCGGTGATTGGCTTCACACGTGCAGATTTGTTCACGCTGTGCAGTCACCACTGCACAACTCGTTCAGAAACTCCCATCATTCTGGGGTGCAGCTAAAACGCAGCTGTGAACGGGCGCCCGAAGATTTTGGGCCCAGAGCACTCATGATGATGAAGCATAACATTACTGTCATCAGATGAGCCGTATTGCGCGACCATAGGGGAAAAAGAAACTAGCTGCTGTACCTCTGTTAACCCTGTACCTCTGTTAGCCGTTAGGAAGTTAGGAGTGCCACTGCTGACTGGAATGGCGGCTCTTCTATCAACGTGCCTGCACACCCATAAAAGCAAAAAAAAACCCCTTCCAAATAAGCGCGTAATAAAGCTGGCACCACGCTGTAGCATCCCTGATTTTTCCTTTGTCTTGCCGTAACTGGTGGTACACATTTCGTGTAAATAAGATAGATAAGTAAGGGTAGCCCAGTTTTCAACTGCAGGAAAACTGTAACATCACGGCGAGAGAGCCTGAAGCCAGATCATGTGGAACACCTTGTGTTTCTGCATGAAAATTCGTAGTCTTTCGGTAGTTGTCACTCACCATGTTATGTGCTCGATGACATGAGCAGATTTCATTTCTTTCTCCTTTCTTTCAATTTTCAATAAAATCTTTTCTATTTGATATTTTTTGGCCGCTATTTGGCACTATTCGGTTCGAATTCAATTCGAGAGGAAATTTCACTATTCGCACACCCCTACAAAATACACATAAGGTCTGTTTTGTTACTATTGAGTTCGGTTGTTAGTTTTGACCTGCATTTGAACTGCTTTGTTCTTCTCTTTTGTAGGTATGGAATCTTGGTCGACCCAGGGAAGTGGGTGCGGTATTTGCTACTGGATCCCAGAGTATGGCCTCCAGTTTATGCTACACTGGGTAAACACCACTGTCTACTTGTCTCTCAATTCTGTGCTAGCCATTGTGTTTGTTTGAAATATTAATTTCCATGTTTTATGGTCTCCGTACAACAATTAAACAAATTAGTACATGGGCACATAGTTCTAACATATAGGGTGTATCAGCGAAATTTGTCCAATTATTAAAAAAGGGGATTTGAGAATAAATAAGTTTCGCTGGTCAAGATCCATAGTTGTGGAAAATGGCAAGAATTCTGCTAAGGTCCCAAACTAACAATTAAATTTTTGTAGCTATCAGTTTTTGTGTGCATACTGAAATAGCAAACGTACAAAGTTTGCTGTGTTCGCAAGACATGTCCATTTGATAGAAATTCTGCAAGAAGTTCATGCCTGGTCACTGGACACTGATTGGTTAGTTAGTTGGTCGGGTTGGGTCGAGTCGGTCGGGTCGATTTGGCCGGTTCAATCGGTCTGTTCAATCGGTCGGTTCAATCGGCCGGTCAGTCTGAATGGCCTCTTGGGAGAATGCAACAATTTCTCCATGTTTGAGGCCAGATATATCTAAACATTCTATGGTGTCACTATTCCCACAAAGTATACAGCTTTGAAAGAACTTGTTGGGCTGGTTGGTAGTTCATTCTGGTAGAAAATTGGTCAAGCGTGTGAGAATGCGCCAGTTTTACGCTCTATTAATTTCCTACAGCTTTGAGTATCGATTGCCTTCAATTGCATGTGCACTAAAGGCAATAATTAAAGGTTAAGTAGCAAGACCTAGTTTACTGGTGATTATTACAATTTTTTATGTCTGCTGCTACCTTAAATTATAGCAAGAAACCATTTAACGTGTGTACATTTCTCTGGCAATCGCTAGTAACAACTGATAGGAACAAAGGAATGAGCTGATCCTGTTCTTTTGTTTGTTCATCACGGTGTGCTTTGGACATGTCTGAACAACCATTAAGTAACTTTCTGTACAAATAATCTAATGCCGTGGCACTGATGACAGTGGCACAATAGAAGCATTAAATAAATGGTACTTTATGGACAACATGCTTCTGGTGTTGCTACGTGCTCTCGGTCAATCTTGTGCAGTTGTATTGAGCAGTTTCTCAGAGGTCACTGGAGTTCTTTCCAATTATTCCACAACAAATCATCAGGAGCAGGAGCAGCAGCAGTCGATTACATTAGCGTATGCCTTGAGTAAAAAGTAGGGGTGTGCGAATATTCGAAAGTTCCGAATATTCGTCGAATATTACATTCGAAATATTCGTATTCGATTCGAAAATCGTGTATTCGAAAAGTTTTGAATATGCGATAACTTCGAATATTCGAAAAATTCGAATATGCGATTCGATTATCATGCATAAAATAACTTGTCTTCCACATTTCTGCTGCGTTCGTATAGCTAAAAACATTGCCTAGAGGAGCGATAAACATCGTAAGTACACGGAGGCACGATATCTGCCTGCGACGAGCGCCCCAATAGTATGATTTATTGCTGGTGCATCTCAGACGTGCAGCGCTGTTGGCGATCATGTAACCGTACATTTTCAATATTATGCGGCCGTAACGTGCCGCACTACCACTCGTTCACTATGCGGGACCACGTCTGAAGAAAGACAGTGACCTGTGTGACTGGTGGCGGACTGTAGGCACCTTCAGATACCCCAGTCTGGCAAAGCTTTGCCCCATGTACCTCCCTATACCAGTCACTTCTGTTCCAAGCGAACGTGCCTTTTCAGTGGCAGGGGGGTTGTCTCTGTTAGAAGGGAGTGCCTGCTGCCTGATCATGTGGAGCAACTCATATTTCTTCATGATAACATGTAGTCATTACTTTCATTGTGCCGTGATATTTGATTGTGTTGTGGTGTGCATTGTGCTAGCCTGGACATTGTGTTCTGGAGATAGCAGTGCATGTTGTGTTGCCAGTCAGGCTGTTAATGTTTTTTTTTTTTCAAATAGCTACATGTTAAATAAAATATTGTTACTGTGGAGGCATTTTTCCTTTGGTATTCGATATTCGATTCGATATTCGAAGGTGGATATTCGTATTCGATTCGTATTCGAAAAATTTGATATTCGCACACCCCTAGTAAAAAGGATTATTCTCAAGGCCATGTGGACGGCTTGAATTGCATGGCGTATAGTAGTAGTCAAATTTTATTTAGTATCCATTTTGTACATATGTATCCTCTACTTATAATCTTTATGTATAATCTGTTCACTTCTAGTATATATACTTCTTTAGTCAATGTGTTGTTGTGTGTATGCGGGAAAGAAGATGGGCAGGGGAACAGATGCAACATCAGGCATTCCTCAGCCGTTACACCGGGCTACTAGCCAACTGTGTACCGTTATGACTGCCACTGGCGATACATTGTCTGTGAGAGTGGTCTGGCGGTGCATTCCCACATGACTTGAGACACCTTGAACCTTCCCGGACACGGGCTCCCCGCAAACAGGAACCCCCCACCAAGAGAAGAGGGGGGTGTGAGCTCAAAGGAACAACGAGGCAACGCCAAAGCTGGCGCCGACTTCACAATGGGTCGCTATGGGTTGTTTGAGATGCTATGGCACCAACCAGGCTCGTCTGCTTTGACCAGAGCAATTAGGCCACCGTAAACCCTTTCCTGCCCTAACAGGGAGAGGCGGAGGAACTATCCCGTTCTCCCAGCCTGATCCCCACGTGAGTGCCATTGATCACTGGAACTTTGCTACATCAACAAGTGCAACGACCCATTTACGCAAGTGTTGTTATTGGCTGACGTCCTCGTGGGGTGGGTGTCACTTTGCGTGCGATTGGCTACCTTCTGGAAAGAGGGGCCGGCCTGAAGTGTTATAACGACGGTGCTGAGTGAAAGAAGACTCTCTGGGCCCTGGGTTAATGGCTCATCCAGTAACTTGTCGCTGAACTCTTTAATCTTACCTTTTCTCCATGTAAATAAGTTTAGAAATAGTGCCATTAAACTTGTTTGTTTTAATTTTCCCAACTTCTCAGCCTCATTTCCTCAACCCGACGACTCAGTCACACTACAAAATATAGTCAGGTTACGGCGCAACCCTGATGCCACAACAGTACTGTTTGTCTGAATGATATGAAATGAAAATATAAAAGGCTCACTGTGGCTGTTATTAACTGCTTTAAGAGAATGAGAGTTGCTCGTGCCTGGAGATGGTTTTCTTTTATTAACCAGAGACACTCATCACTGAAACACCTGATGTAGAGTGGCTGTATAAATTGTCTTTCAGAAGTTTTGATGAGGTAAACGTGATATTTTGCTTAATGAGACTGCCACAAGGTAAGGGTCGACACCACAGCATTTGAGGTCTGCCAGCTTGTGTACTGCAGATGCGGCAAGCTTTTGTATATACAATTTTGGGGGAGGAGTAAATTTTCAAGAGAACTAATGTTGCGACTGCTATGTGGCTTAGGTTGCAGGCAAGATTTCTTGTTATATAAGGTAATTGTGGTTCTGTCACAGGAAGTTTAATTTAACACTCTTTTTTTTTTTCTTCTACAGGACTGAACCTGTGCATATTGTGCTCATTGGTCACTGAAAAGCTGTTGGCTACGGTTGGTACTGTTTTCTGTGTACAGAGTGCTGTTATGAGAGTGCTGTTATGTGTATTTTTTCACAGTCAAATACTTAAAAAAAGTAAAATTGCATGCCATCACGCCTTGTGGTAGAGGTGACAGACCTTTGACACGCTTGTATCCTGGGCTTGTGCTTGCAGGGCCAACTGTCTGAAGGTGTGGCCAGAAATGTGCAGGTTCTCAACTTGTCTTCTATCCTTCTCATTCCACCTGTGGTGGTATTTGTGTGGGACTGCAATCCTGGTGAGCAAAAAAGCTATTCAAAGCATCAGCCTAGTGCTGTATTCCAGTGGAAGATTTAGTGCCATATTTTCTAACATTTCATTTTCCTTTGTCTTTACCCTTTATTACTGGCTCTGACACTCACCATTAATATCACTAAAATTAGCTGCTTTGCATGCCATGTGATGAGAAGATTGGCAATCAAAATGAATTGTTGCAAAATAGGAACATTTCCAAGGCAAAATTATTTTCTTTTATTTTATTTTTTAATTTTTTTGAAGAAGTGTGCTCCAGATGGGGAGTGCGATGGAAGGAAACGTGACTATTGCGATGGAAGGAAACGTGAACAGTGCGGCATCAACATGCTCCAATGTTCGCATTTCTTTTCAGGTGGTTGCAACTTGGCTGGTAATAAAAGGAAACCATAATAATCCACAATACATTTAATGATTACTCTTGTGTCTTTTTATTGCCACCAAGGTAAGAGTGTGATGAAAATAAATGCAAACAGCAAAGAAATAACATGCTGTGCTGTTCGCGTTTCCTTCTGTCGTTCCTGTACCAGTCATATATTGGGAGTGATTCACAAGCAGAAATTGCCTCATTGAGCAGGCCAGGCCACATTCCAAATTGTTGGATTTGGCTGAAGGTTGTGCAACATACTTCCTTGTAATAGTTTTTGACTGGGACTGTCCACGCAGAAAATAACGCCAGTCAGCATGTGTGCACTAGTTGCACAGTTTTGCTGCAACAATGAATTATCAACCACCCACTATGGTAGCTTAGCAGCTAAGGCATACTGCTAAGTTCCAGGGTGTGTGCTTGGATCCCAGCCACATCAGCCACATTTCAATGGAGTCGGAATGGTAGAACACCCATGTACTTAGCTTTAGAGGCATGTTAAAGAAACCCAGTTGGTCAAAATTAATCTGGATTTCCTCACTATGGCATGCCCCATAATCACACTGTGATTTTGGCGCATAAAACCCCAGAATTCAATTTTTATGTGCCTTGCACTGCTGGGCTGCCTTTTTATTCATAAGTGACAAAAGCAACATTTAAGTTAAGGCAGTGAAAAATTTGGCTGAGATGATAACAGAAAAAGGAAAGCTTCATTTAGTTGTTTCCCTTGTTTCATCTCATTCATATTGATCAATTAATAGCCTGTTAATAGGCCAACAGTCAGCTTCGTTTGCCATTCAAGAGGCTTGAAGTCTTGCCTCATCAAAGAAACCACTTCTCACCCTTCAAATGAAAAAGTAATGCAGATGTTGCCTATTGGCTAGACCACTCTTCTTGCACGTCGTATTTCACTTTTTATTTGTCATAATGTGGTACTGGTGTGATGGCCCAACTGAAAATAAGGCTTGGCACCTAGTTGAAGTTGTTGACATTTTGAAAAGCAGACTGTAAGCACTGGCGCAGTGCTGGCAATGTATGATTCTTTCATATCTTGCGCAAAAGCAGCTTTGCTAGCTCTGGCTATAGTTCAAGCATTCCAAACACAGATTTGAAGCAGTATTGACCACTGAAGAATAGTGCTGTGTGGAAAAGTTTGTGTTTTGCCATGCAGCTGCTATTGCAATTCAGCACTAGTGACAAGCAGGGCTGTATACCTGGCTGCTGTTCGAGTTGCCAGATGGAAGGCAAGTTATTTAGTGGTGCACTTAATATGCTGTATACTAAAGAACTCTGCAAACATTCATGGGGCTGAAAGCCCCATTACTTACATGGAACTAGATGGGTTTTACATGGTACTGGAAGCTGTATACTTGGGACTTTTCTACACAGAGGAAAATATGCTGGTGCTGTATTTGGTTGATTAATATTGTTTTGTCTTTTTTGCCCTTTATTGTTGCTTTGGACATGGCACTTGTGCTTTGTCTACTATATATTAACCAGTAATGCAAGTACAGTTAAAACTCGATCTAATGAAACCCGATTTTACAAAGTTCCCAATCTAACGAAGAAATTTTCATTCCCCAACAAGCACCCATAGGATTCAATGTTGTCATCAACCCGAATTAACAAACTAATTTGACTACCAAGCCTGATTTTTCGATGCTTTCTCTGAAATAACTGAGTGAAAAAAGCGGTGATTTCCTCCTCATTTTGACTGAGACGGGTTTTCTTCAAGCGAGCACTCTTCTTGCACGTCGTATTTCACTTTTTACTTTCACTTTTGTTTTCTTCTGCTGTCCCCGTCTTTGTGCGCTGTAGCCTTTAAGATGCAATACCAACTAGCCCACCAAGCCATACTTGTGAACTCTAACGCTATCACATTAAAACATCTCAGTGCCCTATTACAGCCCTAGCATTGTCCAGGCTGCACGCCGTGCCAATACACAAAATGGACTTCGCAGTTGGTAGTGATCTTACGTACCGGATGGCTGCTGTGGTCATAGGCGTGTGCACAAAGGGGGGGGGGGGCAGGGGGCCAGCCGCCCCCCCCTTTTCACCTAAGTCAGCCCCACCCATTGACATAATAGGGAGGGGGCGCCGCGACTCGGGGGGGGGCACTGCGATGAACCTTTGCCCACCCCTTGAAGGGGAACCTATGGCTGTGGTGGCTTTGGTTATTTTATGGTTTATGCGACAGATAGCATTGGTAATTTCCTTGCATCTTTCTTGCTCGGCCTGCTCGCACAATCACTGCATTTGTCCTCTGCGTCATCGCATATCTGTAGCCTGTCGCAGCTTCACATGACAGTCTACTTGGCCTGCATCGCCTGGACATGCTGTCCCCTAAGTCTGGGCCCTCCTCGGGCCTCCCTTGTGGACTTTTTAGACACGCAGGCATGAATTGCTGGCAAAACCAATGCCATGGTAGTTTTTGGGTGTCACTACGTTACAATTTTAAACTGCTTTCTCGTTTTACGAAACGAAATAATTTGAGCATTGTCATCACTTTGTTGAACTGAGTCTCAACTGTACAAGCAATTTACGTCTAGAAGATATATACCCTTGAAGCACATTGTTAAACTGATTACTGCTAGCTTCTTGGTTTAATCGACTAATAGTTTGGGTGATTACCACAACCTTGAGATGGTACAAGGCTCAATTCTCTGACAAGAATCATTTTTTCTTCAGCTGCCAACTTTGTTTCCTGCAGTGCAAGGTTGGTTTCTTTTGTGGCAATGTGCTGCAGTTGTTAATACATTACAGTTACTGCTCTCCAGCAAGTAGTGTGATCTGCATGGTTTAGCCAGGCTCCTGCCCTGAACTTTTGGCTTTGTTCCAGTTGCATCATCACTGGCATTGGGTTGCGTGACAGTGCTGTTCCTTAAGCTAGTCTCGTACCACATGGTGAACCTGTGGTGCCGTCAACAGAGAGCATCCCGCAAGCACCATCGACGGAGGTCTTCATCTGGCAGTGACCGTGAGTGAAAGTTTTATTTACATTGACTGTGAACTCTTGTGATGATAATCGTGGCATATTTAATAATGGAGGGATGATTTATTTGGGTTTGTAAAACCACTCTAATTTGTGCACCCTTGCTTTTGGCTCATGTAGAAATCAGCCTATATTCAAATGGAACGAAATGAATTTTCGTTATGCAGCATTAAAATCTCCAAGCTGGACCATGTTGATTTTTAACAATGTAAGCAGTGAATTTCCACTTACACAGACGCTGCCATACCAATAGTTGGCATGACTATTCTATGAAACTATAAAAAAAAGAAACATGCAAAGTCTTTGCAAAGCACAGCACATGTCCCTTCAAGCCCTTATGGCTTCTTTAGCATCAACTGTTAAAAACTTGTCTATGCTTTGCTGTGCAGTGCTCCATCCACTGAGGTGAGTGCACCATTTGCTGGCATAACATCACATGTGTTTCTAGGGGTTATGTTCATAAAAATATATACGATTCATCATCGTAGTGAGGAGAGTAGAGATGTCAAGGTGACATTTTCGTAATAGTCAGTAGACACACTGTGATACGAGGGAAAATGATTTTTAATATGTGTAAAAACAGCTGCTTCAAAATCAGTGCTTGTGTTTGTTTTTCAAGCGCAGCTTGTATTGCTTGACTCATGTTGACAATGGCGTTATGGGTATTCGCAAAAAACTCATAGTGCATATGTGCCCCGCTACTGACCACTACTTGCCCACTAGTACTTACCAGTAGTGAGTAGTGGGTGCATATGTGCCCCACTACTCACCACTGATCCACTAAAACTGAAGAAGGGAACACATGGGTGGCAAACACCAAACCCAGTCTTGCTCAGAAGCTTGCAAGCAGCAGAAACCGATTTAGAAGTGAGGGATGGACTTCACACCAGCAGGTCCCCTCCCTCCAGCAGGTCCCTCTCCTCACCCACAGCTGGCGCACAGAAGGAGGCACAGGATGGGGAGGATCACTCCTTTGCCTCCGGAAAAGGGAGTGAAGGTGTGTTCGCTCGCTCTGCGTGCACCGTTTCTCACCAGTTCAAGGCTGGCTGTGAGATGGAAAAAATAGTACATCAGGCATGCACATGTCACAAGCTTCGCTTGTCAGCATTTTCCTGATAGGGGAAGAGCTCCTAATTTTTTTCTCTTTCTCCTTCATCTTGTAAGCATGTTCTACCCGGTCAAGCTGCTGTTTAGGTGTTATGGACACTGACTAGCTTCCCGGTGTGCACATACACACCTTGGTGCTCTACCGCCTTTGGAGGCACACCAGTGCTACTATATAGCGCAGAACACGACACACTCATAGTAATAAAGAAACACCAAGGTTATTAAACAACAAGTGAGTTCCTTCAGGGGGGCAGGGAGGCTGGGAACATATGCATTGTGTTTTGACTATGCTTGCTCTTGGGGGGGGGCAAAGGGGGTGGCAGGCGGAAAGCGGGGAGGGGGGAGGGGCTCCCCCCCCCCCCCCCCCCCCCCCCCGAGTTGGGTCAGCATGTAGTTGCTAAAACTAGAGCCAGTGGGGGGCACTGGCGCCGCCCCTGACTAGCAGTAGTCACCCCAAGAGAGTTTACAACGGGCTCTAGAAAGGCTGCTCCTCCAGCCTTCGCTCTGAATGTGCTGAGTGTTCCGCGCAGGCCTGGCGTTTTTCATTGTTCTGTCTCTTTTTTTTTTCTTTGTGTGTGTGTGTGTGTTTGTAAACATCCACTGCCTTGAATGTCTGTGGAGACAGCATCATGTAAAGATGCTATATTTGGACGTCCTTGCAAACATTTGGGCTTCTCTTAATGGCTGATGCTGCTTGCATTGCATTTCTCTAATTGGTTATAAACTAAGAATAAATATGAGCTCCACGCACAAAATTGCAGTGCAACTGTCCTTCACTAGTAAGAGAGTTGTGCCAGCTGGTTTTTGTTCACGGTGAAGCACTTTCTAGCTGCTAATGCAAATACTATACATATTGCAGTGTAAAATTAATATTTTCTAAGTGAAATGTCCTTTTTTCTTTGGCTCAGTTCTGATGTCAGAATCTCTAATAAAATTTTCCAGGATGCTAAAGTTTTTCACCTAAAACCAGTCGCACAAATGTGTACCTGTATGGCACTCTTAAACGTGTAGAGGTGCTTGACACCACGAAAATCAGTGAACGTAATTGGATGAAGCATCCATGCAAACCTTTTTTTTTTTTTTTTTTTGCATGCAATGGGAATATGTGTAGATGGACCCTATATTTTTTCTTAGGTTGTGACAGACTGTAGGAACATTTTTAGTGCACAAGTCCTTGTCCCTTCTTAAACATTTCTATTTTGTTTTTATACTTTGTCTTCAGGGTGGCTATATGAGATACGTAAAAAGTGCTACTGGACAGATATTTGACCTTTTGTGCTTCCCCGTGCATGTTCTCTGTATCTAGTCATTTCACTCTTTTCAAATTGAGATGAAAAACTGTATATCAGCATGCTGGTCCAGTTGACATCAAAATTTATGATGGGATATGTTGATAATCAGTTATTTAGGTGTGTTCAGCGACATAGGAGTGGTCTAACAGCCAAAACTAATGTTCTTATGTTGCTAACATATCTATTACTGTACACGGAGAGAGTAACTCCTTATGGAATACGCTATAGCTGATTAACTGATGTCACAATGTTCAGAGTACATGTGCTGAGTACATGATGCAGGTAGGCCTCACAATTTTTCCACTGTATTTGGGTTCAAGTCAACGTTGAACAGTATACCAAGGCTAGCTGCATTGTCAATTTTTACCAGTGGATCAGGGTTGTAGCCAGAATTTTATTTTGAGGGGGGAGATGAGTATGACACCCTTATAATGTATGTGCATGTATGTTTGTATGTGTATGTCTATATGTATGTACACGAACTAAAAATTTTGGGTGTGGGGCATAGATTGGCAAAAAATGTGGAGCTCGCTCCGACTCACTCATGAAAGATAGTTTGCCCTTAGAGCTCATTCGGACTCGGACTCCGCAAAATTTTCCTCAACTGGACTCACTCGAACTCAGACTCACGGCTCTATCCGAGTCTGAATGAGTCTACTCATGAGTCCGTTAGCACATAATTAGCTTTTTCATCCATGGTGTCAACGCCAATATCTCGCATAAATGGTGCTCTACTTGGCGCCTTTTAGTCTGATATCTTCAAATATAAGTTATCAGTGGTTGCAATCCAGTAAGGACATTTTTATTGAAAGAGATCACTCACACGAGATATTTTTATCAAAAACTACCTGTGAAAGAGCTTGCGGGGGGTGTCACCTCCCCACCCCCACCCCTCTGTAACTCACTCCTCTGATCAATAAATATTGAGCTGGTGTATGAACACTAGTGCTTTGAAGTATGTGTGAGTTGACGGGAGTATAAATGTGAGTCAACATAAGGCTGATATTAATGCTGAAGTTGTTTAAGAACCATAGGTCGGCAAAAAAGTACGGAGCTCACTCAGACTCACTCAAGAAATATATTTTGCGCTGGGGCTCACTTGGACTCGGACTCACTGAAATTTTCCTCAACTGGACTCACTCGGACTGAGTCTCACTGAAATTTTTCACAACTGGACTCACTCGGATTCAAACTCACCGAAATATTACTCACGTGGACTCACTCAGCCTCAGACTCGCAGCTCGATCTGAGTCTGAGTGAGTCGGAGTGAGTCCACTCATGAGTGAGTTTGCCAACCTGTGGTGTACTATCACCCCCTTTCCCCTGCCACTGGCTATACATTTATACAGTAGATTTTTGATCGTGGGAAAGAGTGGGTGCAGCTCCTCAACCTCACTACAATGGTACATATCAGTGTCCCTGCCTTTTCATCACAAGAGCTTAAAGCAGGTTTGCGAGATGCCAGAGTGAAAACCTTGAATAAAAAATACTGCTCTGCACAACAGTTGCTTTCATTCTGCTAATGACTACAGTTACTGGAGGCCTTCGTGGCAGAGGAGGTAGCATGTCGAGGGCTATGACTTGAAAAGCAATGTCACATGTGGGAAAGGACTCTACAAGCATAGGAAAATGTATCACTGTTGCTTGGAAGTAGAACTAAACTTTAGGAACTGCCCAAGTACATGTGTGCATGTATGCTTGTATGTGCAGTGCTCACGGATTGATGCACAACAATTTTAGAGCTAAGTAATGCTCGTACTTACATTTACACTGTCTTCAATGTGTGTCATGTTGGCATAATTTTGACTTGAACACCTACATCGGAGCTAACGTTACCCTTGGTGGCCTGGTTCGTAGCAGCATGACCGGGTTATCTTGAGCTATTGCACATACGAGTCATTAACTAAAAGTTCTGTTGTCGCGTTTCAGTCCGTGAGCATTGTACATGTATGCTTCACAAACGTGCCTGTGTGCACATACATCAACCTTTTTTCTGCATTGCAATGATGGTATAATGCCTTTTTACAGTTAAGCTCTCTCAAAATTTAAAATTTTATGTGAACTGCACAAGTGCAGCTTTCCTGTATGTTTTACGTCCATTGATGCTCACACTTTTTGCAGGAAGTTGAAGTTGCAAGGAGTGTAATTAACTATAATCAAACTTTCATATTTTTGCTGTTATGGTGCATATGTATTGCAAATTGATGGCAATCAAATTCTAAGCAGTGTTGTTTTTCTTGATTTGACTACAAGGCCTATACTCCAAGATATTCATCCCAAAATTTATTAGTTCCACAATTTGCATTCTGTGGTAGGTATCTCAGCGGAAAGATATGCTTTGGAGCATCCCAACTTATAGTGTAATATTTTTTTTTTTTTCTCAGGTGAGAGCAACAGTTAAAAGGTTATAAGCTTCCTTGTCTTCTCTCTGGCACACAATATACATATCATGGTTCTATATGTAGTTTGGTATACATGCATGTGTATTGGAGCAAGGGCCACTGGTGAAAAGACTGCCAGTGTCATCGGCAGGGTGACACTGATTCACGTTGGCTGCCTCGTAAGTAGAGGTGCGGAACTGAGAACGAATGGTTTTACAGTACGAGGTTGCTTTTCTGTTGCGATGTACTAGTTGCTAATGCATTAAAGCTATTACTGTCCAGCGGGCATAGCTTGGTCAGATTTTTGCCTTGAATGTCAGGCTTTGTTTCAGTTACATCATCACTGACATTGGGTGGCATGATAATGCTGATAGTGCATGACATTCTTGTGTGAGCTTTTAGTTTTACTGTGGTTTGCAGCATGGCTAAGATAAACAATGAGAAAATAGAAATATTCAAAGGTGTATTGGCTCTTAGCTGAGGGTTGTTGCATGTCTTCATGCATGATGCAGCCCTTGTAGGTGCATAATAGAAGTATGATTGAACATCTCCTGGAAACTTTTATGGAACAATGATTGTTTATATCCTGTCTAATAATGCTCATATGGCGTCACACAGAATGGTGCAAGTAAGTGCATTATAACTCTATTCCACACATCTCTCATGGAAAAAAAATAAAATACAGGAAATAGGATAAGACAAGACAGAATTATGCTTTGTCCTGTATGCTCGTTATCATCCGTTTCTTGCTCCTGCTTTTATCTGCATAAAAACTTGCCAATGATATCAAATTCTGGTGTTTTTTCAATATGGAATGTGTTATGTACTTCTAACACACTTTTGGACACTGGTGCCCAATAGGCACCTGTGACAGGGTCTGATCTATGAAGCTTCAGTTTACGCATTTCTTAATATTAATATTTGTGCTAACATTTTCAGAGATAACACAGGGTGTGAATGGACGAACCACCAATGGCCACATGGCAAAGTTTGTCGTCTACCCTGATAATTTGAACCTGTACGGTAAGATTTATTTTATACACAAAATTTTCTTATTTACAAATTTTCAGAGTAGAATAGTGTAGAGCAAACATACTTTACTGCATAACTACATAGACCATTTGCTGAAAGTACCATATTTTTGAGGCTATAGTTCGCATGTGATATAGTGTCCACTAGGGGCCAATTTGGGCTTAAAATAAAGTTTTTACGTAGTGCACACCCAACATATGGTCTGCAGCAACAAACTTGAACAAAAAATAGGTATTTTTACCTTGTCTCACATGAGTAGACAGTAGCAAGAAATAATTTTATTGTCGGCCTGCTAAAGCCTGGGGCCATTATTAGACTGCTTTTAGAGGAGTCAATCGTGAAGTCATCATCAAAATTGCTTTCATTGAGGCTGTCAAAACAAAACAAGTCAAGCACTTGTTTTTACATTGGGATGGAGACATTGATATCTCGATGTCTTCATCCTGATGTCTTCGTTTCTTATTAACAAACCAATTATTCATGCAATATCAGTTTTAAGATTCATTCATTCATTCATTCATTCATTCATTCATTCATTCATTTATAAATACTGCAACCTTCACCAAGGGTTTTAGCATAATTTATTTACATTTGTTTGGTTTTGCGAATTGGTAAACACTAAAATACTATACAGGGAAGGGAAGTATGCACTTTGGCAATGCACCACAGCGATTCACAGAAATCAAGCACAAGAGCGTAAAATAATACATAACACCACAGGAATCAACACAGGAGCATACAAGGTGTTTCAAGAAATGTGTCCAAATGTGGCCTTCACAGTTGCTTTTTTTGTAGTGGCAGGCATCTTAAGATGGTTAAAGACATCATTTAGGACAGTAATTAAGAAAGTGAAAAATTAACTTTTTTTAGTGGAGTTAGGTGGTTATGCCAAATGGGAGAATTGAAGTTCTTCACGTGAAGAATCCATCACTGCTTTGAGATATAGAAAAAGCGGCCATTAGTAATTATTGTGGTGTAATGAAGTTCAATCAAATTAACTCATTGTGCACCACTGAGATGCATGTGACGCTGCCATTCAGTTGGCATCACACAGAGTACAGTTATGTTTGGGACAATAGAGGATCCTTCATGCTGGTGTGTTAATACAACTTGTAGCTTTCACTGCATGCATGGAATTCGAGCACTCAGCAAGGCAGAAACTGAGCCAGTGGTGAGGTTAGTGAAGATAATTGAGATGCCACAGTGGCTGCATAGTCTATAGAGATGCCTGCAACCTTGTGGTTGCGGTGTCATTTCAAAACAGTGTTGCAGCTGTATGTTCGTCAAAGACTGGCATACAGCTGCCACTACGCGGCAGCTGTTTTTGATTTTGTGATAGTTTGGGGGTCATTTAAGCATCCTGTCCCACCTTAGGAACTTGAATGAACATACTGTAAAGTCCAGAGCCCCCCCCCCCCCCCCCCTATGGTGAAGGATAATTAGACAAGATTTGGAGGAGGGGCCCTTGCTCGGTCATGGATCAAAATTCAAGATGGCGGTGGAAGAGCTGCTAAGAATAAAGAATGCACGCCCGTGTGCTTCTTATGAAATGCTTTATTGAATATGCATGCATTCACTGTTTTCATTCGCCCTTGTTGGGCGAATAAAAACAGTGAATGAAACCGTGAATATAGTGGGAGGGGAGAAGAGACCGCATATTTGAAATCTTCCGAAGAAGGGAGGGGGGCGCTTGCTCGGGTAGGGGCGCTTGCTCGGGATTTTACGGTAGTGATAGTGAAATATTGCGGAAGACACACATTATCTGTGTGTGTCTTCTTGGAGTCCTTCTGCTGTTAAATTCATTCAGATTATACTTAGGTTATTTGTGTTGAATGGTGGCTGTGCTAGTAATTGTAGAACAAGTGGGTAATATATCAAGCATGAAGAGTTCATTAATGGCAAGTTTCACAAGAGATGCTTTATTCCATTTTTACAGATATTTATTATTTCATCTTTGTGCCAACCCTCTGCTATGAGCTCAACTTTCCAAGGTCATCAAGAATAAGAAAGCGCTTCCTGTTTCGCCGGTTTCTGGAATCTGTGAGTTAAATTGCTTAACTTTCTTGCAAAGAAAAAAATTTGACATCTTAAACCTTTGCAACATAGGCAGAACTGACAAAGTAAAGCAACATCTGCATAAAGCCTTGTCACTGTATCTTTTTCAGTATAGCATTGCATTGCATTTTTTCCTGATGTGAAGTAATTGTTACCTGCTGTTAAGTATATA
Source organism: Rhipicephalus sanguineus (assembly GCF_013339695.2). NCBI lineage: Eukaryota > Metazoa > Arthropoda > Arachnida > Ixodida > Ixodidae > Rhipicephalus > Rhipicephalus sanguineus. The sequence goes on from NC_051176.1 coordinate 179,247,268, forward strand.
TTTGAGCCATTAGTGACTTCATGTAACACCATGAGTATGTGAACAGCAGTGAGCTCTCTTTAGCACATGTTCTTTGAGCTTGCTGAGACATTTCCTTGTGGCCTGAAGATTACTATCTAACCATCTCATGCATGAGCAACCCTGTTTTCTTTTACCTTCCACTTTGGCTAGCATCAGTTTACATAACATTGAATTGGCAGCACACATGACATGCCTAAGTAGCAAAGATTTTGTTTGAGGGCCTTTGATACGAAAAAATATTTGTTTAATCTTTTTTCTGACTGAAAAGTTAGTTCGTTTACCCAAATGGTTTCCTTATATGTATGCTTGTGCGAATATTCGAGCAGTTAGAATATTCGAACGAACATTACAGTAATCGAATTCGCTTCGAAACTAATTTAAATTATTCTAAATTTCAAAGTATTTGAAATGAACGAATAGACATATAAAACTGCATGTAACCCCCTGTAAAGGTGGTTTCACTGCAACGCAGAAGTGCTATACCGTGAAAACACCTGTTCAGGGGAGATCTGCACTGCTGTGTAGGCCCACTTCAAGGTAAATAAACAAATTACCCTAACATCGATTCATCATTCTTTTAGGTTTAAAAGCTGCGTAACGTATTTTACAGGTTATCACTTGCATTCTACCGAAAGTCAAATCCTGCTACTATTCAAAGTTGCTTCCACTTCCCTTTGAACCAAGAAGAATGACATTTGCTTATGCCTTGTTCCAAGTTTAAAAAATATTGTGCAGGTTAGTTTGGTCATGACAAATATGCACATTTTTCATTATAGTATGTCATGCATACCATTCGAATTCAATTCGAAATTATTCGACCAAATCACTATTCGCTTCGAACCTAAAATTGACTATTCGCACAAGCCTACTTATATCCATTTCCAATATCTCGGTGCTTTCTGTAAATCAAGAAGATGGGTAGTTTCTTAACAAAAAAATTAAGGCAGCTTTGCACTAGTGGTGCCAAGCCTGAAGGAAATGCGGATCTGGGCGACCTTCTTCGTTTCTCTTTATTTTTCTCTTTCTTTCGTCATCTCTTTATTTCTTTTTCTCCCTTCTTTCTATTTTTCTATGTGTTTTTCATCTGTTTATTTCTATTTCTTTCTCTATTTCTCGCTTCCTCTTTCTTTCTACCTCTTTCTGTCTATTTCTTTCTCTCTCTTTCTTTGATTCTTTCTTTTTCTGTATGTTCTTTCTCTTTCTGTTTTTTTTCTTTTCCTTCTCTTTATTTCTCTCTTTCTATGCTATGCTTTACTCTCTCCCCTCCTTCTTTCTCTCCTCCTCACCCTCACTTCCCTTTCCCACCCGCTTGCTATACTGTACTATACAAGGCTATGTTATGCTCTGCTAGTGTGCCCGGATAGTCAAGTGGTTATGATGCTAGTCTTCGGATCGTGGGTACACGGTTTCGAATCCCGCCTCATCAACAAATTTTTTTCGCCAAGAATTTTTCTTTCTCTTTCTTTCTGCCCCTCTGTCTCTTTCTCTATTTCTTTCTCTCTCTCTGTACTCGTTCTCTCACCCATCAGAGTTGTTCTTCCTACGCTGGACAAATAGGCACACGTGTTCTGGGAGCAAAGCAAAAGATGAAGAGGACCAAAATAGCCCTTGCCAGTTCATGATGATGATAATTATCTGTCGGCGACGAACGGTATAACGAAAAGCTTAACAGCTCCGCTGTAAAGTGGAATTCATGATGAGGAGAAAAAAAATCTTCCAGGGAAAAAAGAACATGCCTAGCATATGTGAGGATAACCTGGAAGTTTAACAAGTCATTTGTCGTGATCAAAGCTTTCTAAGGGCAACCTTAGTTGTACGAAAGTGGTGTATGTGCTCATTTATTGAGGATCATGTCAGTTTACTCCTTTCATAATGGTCCTGAAATGCTTCTGAAAAAGCTTGTCAATAAGCACTGATCTCAGCACAACAATGTATCGATGTCATGCACTTCATGTGAAAGATGTGACATCAGTGAGTGGCATTATGATTGTTAGTTGAAAATGCAATGTGCAGTGTAGGTACTCGTGACATTGTGAGTACCACTAAAAAAAAAAAATTCGGCAGATCCCACGTACCGTGGGAGTCGATGTTATGCGAAGCATGCGGCGGGAAGGTGACTGTGGCCTAATTTTGTTACTAAGTGACACGTTACAAAATGACGCTAATGATTTGTATAAATTTTATACGCACTCATATATGTTGAAGAGCCGCATATGTGTTATATAACCAGTTGTTTACGGTTGGGTAACGCTGCCAATGGCAACGTGGGAATTACCAACACCAGAAGCAGTAAGCTGATATGTAGTGCTGTACTCTCAACTATGGTTTATTGGAAGGAAGGGCACAAATAAATATACACAGAGGTCAACCGGCTAACAACCGTGCAACTGCGCATGTGCATCAGAGCCATCCCAGCGCTCGTGTCTTCATATCCTTGGTCTACGTCCTCGTCTTTTTTGCGCTGTAAGCTGATCGAAAATGAACTATATAACCAACTAGCCCAGGTTTCCCTTCTTATATCATAGGCAACTTTCGTTAATGTATTCATCCGGGGTCGAGCAATGCTTCAATATTGCTTGCTGAATCAGGAATACAAACGTAATATTTATTAATAATAATAATATCTGGGGTTTAACGTCCCAAAACCAAGATATGATTATGAGAGACGCCGTAGTGAAGGGCTCCGGAAATTTCGACCACCTGGGGTTCTTTAACGTGCACCTAAATCTAAGTACACGGGCCTCAAACATTTTCGCCTTCATCGAAAATGCAGCCGCCACGGCCGGGATTCGATCCCGCGACCTTCGGGTCAGCAGTCGAGCGCCATAACCACTAGACCACCGTGGCGGGGCAACGTAATATTTATTAGACTGCTATAAAAATGGAGTCAACGCTGGAACGACAGACGTTAATCTGATATGACGCCTGTATCGTTGGAGTACACACCGTAGGAGTATCATGTAGTGTTTATTGCTTTCTTGTAAAATTAGATAGCAAGCACCACAACCACAATTGACGTTGCACCGATATTACGCCTGCGTAGGCTGTTTTTCCAAACCAATTTATAGACCTGGCGTGGCTCAGTGGTAGAATACCTGATTGCCATGCAGAATGCTTGGGTTCGATTCCTGCTGGGATCCTAATTTTCATTCTTTCCATTCGTCGAGTCAACGCTGCCGATATTGGTTTTCCTTAACGCTCTAGCGTTTAAGTTACCATTGTCTGTTCTCGCCGTTCCTGGGTAGATATAAACTCTCAATCACCTGTGGCGCATACCCGTACACCTCGGCTCGTGGCAAACGGGTATGTGCCACACGTGTCTAGTGGAAAGGGTTTGACGACGTACACGACAAGATTTTCAGGTTATTCATGTCACGACCCGACAATCATATTCGTCAAATCTTCTTACCCTTCCATGCCAATTTTGGTCTACACCAAGTTAAGGAGGCGATCATGAGAGCACCCAGACGTAGGCGGCTAGATAGATAGATAGATAGATAGATAGATAGATAGATAGATAGATAGATAGATAGATATAGATAGGTAGGTAGGTAGGTAGGTAGGTAGGTAGGTAGGTAGGTAGGTAGGGTAGGGTAGGTAGGTAGGTAGGTAGGTAGGTAGGTAGGTAGGTAGGTAGGTAGGTAGGTAGGTAGTAGGTAGGTAGGTAGTAGGTAGGGTAGGTAGGTAGGTAGGTAGGTAGGTAGGTAGGTAGGTAGGTAGAGGTAAGGTAGGAGGTAGGTAGGTAGGTAGGTAGGTAGGTAGGTAGTAGGTAGGTAGGTAGGTGTAGGTAGGTAGGTAGGTAGTAGGTAGGTAGGTCGGTAGGTAGGTAGGTAGGTAGGTAGGTAGGTAGGTAGGTAGGTAGGTAGGTAGGTAGGTAGGTAGGTAGGTAGGTAGGTAGGATAGGTAGGTAGGTAGGTAGGTAGGTAGGTAGGTAGTAGGTAGGTAGGTAGGTAGGTAGGTAGGTAGGTAAGGTAGGTAGGTAGGTAGGTAGGTAGGTAGGTTAGGCTAGGTAGGGTAGGTAGGTAGGTAGGTAGGGTCGGTAGGTAAGGTAGGTAGGTAGGTAGGTAGGTAGGTAGTAGGTAGGTAGGATAGGTAAGGTAGGTAGGTAGGTAGGTAGGTAGGTAGGTAGGTAGGTAGGTAGGTAGGTAGGTAGGTAGGTAGGTAGGTAGGTAGGTAGGTAGGTAGGTAGGTAGGTAGGTAGGTAGGTAGGTAGGTAGGTAGGTAGGTAGGTAGGTAGGTAGGTAGGTAGGTAGGGTAGGTAGGGTAGGTAGGTAGGTAGGTAGGTAGGTAGGTAGGTAGGTAGGTAGGTAGGTAGGTAGGTATGTAGGTAGGTAGGTAGGTAGGTAGGGTAGGTAGGTAGGTAGGTAGGTAGGTAGGTAGGTAGGTAGGTAGGTAGGTAGGTAGGTAGGTCGGTAGGTAGGTAGGTAGGTAGGTAGGTAGGTAGGTAGGTAGGTAGGTAGGTAGGGAGGTAGGTAGGTAGGTAGGTAGGTAGGTAGGTAGGTAGGTAGGTAGGTAGGTAGGTAGGTAGGTAGGTAGGTAGGTAGGTAGGTAGGTAGGTAGGTAGGTAGGTAGGTAGGTAGGTAGGTAGGTAGGTAGGTAGGTAGGTAGGTAGGTAGGTAGGTAGGTAGGTAGGTAGGTAGGTAGGTAGGTAGGTAGGTAGGTAGGTAGGTAGGTAGAAACGCTCAAAGTGCCAGAGGTTCGCTAGGAAATGCTTCGCATTTAACACGGAACTGCATTTTCCAACCATGTTAAGTACGACAGACTCACAGCCACGGTGTTCCTGCCATAGGAATGATGCATCAACGTGCCAAGCACTTCGTGTGCCATGGCCACCTTGTGGAAGCTGTTGTTAACACAGGTGTTAATCCATGGTGTCTGAAATTAGGCTTTGTGCTGCCTAATCACTGAGGCAATGGGAACGCCTTGCATCAAGAGACTGAGCGGGCCTGCCAACCATTGCATCTCAACTTCCGCTAATGCTTGGCTGCCATTGGTGATATGATGTCATGGGAAAGTGAAATATGGCATTTTGAGTCTCCAAAATTTGAATTTGATCACATTTTAAACTTACTGGCCGACTTATTGGTTTTTTGTGAATTAATTGTAGTAATTCTTTTTGCTCTGCGAACATGCGAATAAATCTAAAGCAACTATGATGGCTTGAAAATGTGTTGCAGGGCCCCTTTAACTCTTAACAGATTAGTCAGTTCCATACCAATAAAGCTGATTCTTATGAGTTTTTATGTTCAAATGCATTCAAAATTTAATCATGAATGGTTACATAAGTCGCCATGGTAACAAATTATGCCTCTTTAATGTCATGTTTTAAAACTGTATCTGTGTGTTTCACCCAGGAAGGTGATACTCCAAAAGCACTGTTCTCATGAAGAGGCTAATGACCCAAGTTGATTGTGTCGAGCCATACCATTTGCCACATGCCTTGAAGTACTAAGGATCTCAACACATATAGGTCAATGCAGTCATCATTTTTCTGAGAAAAAACATTGTTTTGTGAGGATAACTTGAAAATGTTGTAATAATTGGACACTTATCACTTGTAAAAGGTGGCAAAACATCAATTTTGCAGATACCATTCTGAAGTACCTTAAATCATGTTGGCACTGGCTTAAGGATTTCTACTAAACAACTATGGCTTGACCACTTAAGAAGTTCAGTAATCTTCACTGAAATCACCAGTATGAAATGTTGGTATTCTACCTAGCTGTTTCACTGAAAGCAGCATTGTACAAGCAAGCGAGATGTATATTGTAAATAATACCTTTTTAATCAGTTATGCAATACAGTTTGAATTCGCTTTACTTATTTCTACCATTTTCTTTTTCCAAGTTATTGCTGTTGCAGCTCATCCTGGCCTTGGCCCAGCAGTGGATAGTACCCATTATGGAAAACTCTCTGAAGCCTTTTCAGGTAATTAAATTGTCCAGACTAATGAAAACTTAACTGAGAATCTTAAAACTTATCTTCTGTTATCCTTTGAACACAAGGTCAAATGTAACCGACCAGCGGATAATGACATATTTGTGAAATGCCCACATGACAACATTTAGGTTCTTTTTTCTTTGTTTCTTATGGTTCCTAATACTCTTAACCAGCTAAACAAGAAATAGGAACGTAATATTCCTATATTTGTAGATTTCATTTAACTGTCTTCTGATACTTACTTGCATCTAATTATCATAATACTTGCAACTTCTGCGCTGCATGATATTGAAATACTATATGCCTGCACAGGTGTGGCAGTGCTTAGCTCACAACCTCTTACAGTGCAGTTCTAAATCAAAGCTTTTTCCCTCCCTCCTGGGGTTCAAGTTTCTTGTCGGATAGACAATTTACGTAGCACTGATTGCAGACCAACAAAGTAGTGTCAGTGAGCGCACCTCTGTTCTGCATGATCAAACAATAAATTGTAAAATAAATCATATCCCTATAAGTAGCTATTATGTCTAAAGCACGTGGACATTCAAGTGGAACAGCAAATATATTATATTCAATGAATTCTTCAATTTACTTGATTTTACTGAACTCAGTCATATTTTTTTTTAACAATTGGGTGTAAGCCATTGGGTATGCATGTGCATTCATGGCCATCCCTCCTAGAATGGGTGTGTGCCCCAGTGCTATAAGGGACATATAAAAGTCTGAAATGTGGTCATTTATGTCATACCTCCCTATGCACGTACCTCTCGTTGCCACTCTTTGCACCACATGCATCATACATCTTTGTCCTTGTGACACGGACAGTAAAATATAGGTAACAATACCCTGCACATACCATTCACTACTGCAGCTACCTAACTCAAAGAAGTTTTGCATCATTCAGATCGTAATATTGCATTCGATCGGCATTTCTTTTTTTTAAAGCAGGTAAGGTGAAGGATCACAAATTTGTTCTTCAAAGCTTTCAATTACTTTAGGGAACTGTTTAAATGGCAGCCAGTGAAATTTTCTGATAGCCAGTAAGTTATATGGCAGCAGTATTCGTTATGAAATGCACCTTCATTAAACTGCTCTGAGCTTTTTCCAACTGAATGCATTTATGCGTCGTAATCGTTGTGTCACTGTACAGATGAACAGAAAGAGAGCAAGCCATCTTCTGCTTTGTTTTCAGCAAGTGCCTCGGTCACACTGCTTCTTTGTATCACACAATTTCAGCCATTTGTTTGTAGCTTATGTTTTAACGCGATAGCGTTAGAGAGCTCGTATCGCAGAAATTCCGCCGTCGGCGTCGGGGCCGTTGGTTGTGAGCGAAAAATCATCATCTTGTCCGTGACCGAAAAATCGAAAAAGCTGCAAATAAAATAAATAATAAAAATGTTGGGTCCGAGTGAGAATCGAACCCAGGCCGTCTGCGTGGCAAGCAGGTGTTCTACCACACAGCCACGCCACTGCTTGGAGCTGCACTGAAAGTAACTTTCATGCTTCCCAAAAATACGCGTCCTGTATACAGGTGTCAAAGTACGAGATGTAATATCGGAGTAATACTGCGTGGTACAAGCGTACATTGCCATCGGGCGTCACACCACGTCAATATCATAACGACTTGGTGGTTTAAAGCCAGCCGCCCATTACAAAAGGCACATATTACTGCGAGTATTCCCTTAAGACCACGTAGTGGGTGCATCGCAACTTCGAAAAAGTTTCTCGCGCATAATAGCTCCTGGTTTAAAGCATGCTACCCATTACATAAGGCACACACCTTAGTTCGCGCATTCTGTTAAACACTCGTAGTGTTGGAACTGCGCACTAGGAACAGAATATCGCTATCGCGTTCAACTCTTAAAGGCGAAGCTTAAGCGTCCCCCAATTTTTTTTGTACTCGCTCCTGTGTGCTGCAGAGGAAGCAGTATGAGAATGAAAGTTTTAGCACCGCAAGGGGGTTGACTTATTGGTAGGAGTGTGTGAATATTCGAAATTTCGAATATTTTTCAAATAGTGTTTGCTATTCGATTCGATTCGCACTGGAATTTTACTATTCGAACTATTCGAACTTCCCCAAAACAAATACAGTCAACGTCCGATTGAAAGTGACCCCTTCAGATTTTCAATATGCTTCACCTCATTACACTCTCGTATTGCGGCAAAGCCGCCTTTCAAGCTCCGTTACGGTCGAACTTTGCCAAGAGACAACGTCCAATTGGAAGTGGTCCCTAGATTTTCCATATGCTTCACCTCATCACACCCTGGTATTGCGGCAAAACTGCCTTTCAAACTCTGCTACGGTCGCAGATGTATTAACTCAAGAAAACGCTGATTCCAACATGGATATGAAAGATGTGACAGAGGTGGGGGCTCAACTAATGCTGTTTTGGACCTGAAATTTGGGCAGGAAGTCCGAAAAATCGGAAGCCGAAGCTTTTTAGCATCCAACATTTCAGATGTTCTTATATATCGACGTCTACGAGGCAGATCTGGAACTCCGGACTTGAAGGGAGCACACCCTTCTCCGCCAGATCAGTGGGGCTTCCACAGAAGTTGAAAGGGGAGGAGAGGCTGAGGAAATGGCATCTTTGCCTATCACATGTAAAGTGTTACCGGCAACACTTTGGTTGCACCAAATCATGTACATAAATAGAATTTGGCCTCTACATTGCCTCATTCTTGATAAGACAACTATGAAACACCAGCCCGCCAGTGCATCAACCTAGCGAAAAGAAACACTTTCATGTTGCCTTCTCATAAGAATATGCTTAGGAATCCTCTCTAACTTTTTTTTCTGCATTTTCGCTTCGAAGTATTCGAAAAATATTCTAGAAATATTCAATAAATATTCGAAAAATGTTCGATTTGATTCGCACTCTCACTTCAATATTCGAATTCGCTTCACACCCAAAATTTTGCTATTCGCACAGCTCTACTTATTGGCGCTATCGTTTGAAGTTAACCTATAATATATAACAAGTCGTCTGAAAAACTAAAGAAAGAAATGGATTGAAATATTGCAAACAGTTATCGCATGTACCTGTGGGCGAAGAAGTCTTTTGCTGCATAGCGACAGTATTTTTACAGCGAAAGCTGTTATGAGGTCACAACAACAGCAGATTTTGGTGGCACAGTTGTCCACCGCCGGCGTCCGTTACCGCTGTCATGCGCAATGATAAAAAAAGTCTAGAATCGAGCAGGGTTTAAACCCAGGCCCTCTGCGTGGCACTCAAATATTCTACAACAGAACCACGCAGGTGCTTGAAGCTCTTTCGCAAAAAGACCCTATGCAGGCGTCAAATTGCACAAGGAATCGCGTTAACACTTTCGTGACCACGGAAAAATTGGTTGTTTTTGGCTAGTCCAGGAAATATTTTTTTCCTGCCACAGAATATAATTGATGCTAATGTGTAGGGTATCAAATAAAGGAAGAATTGGTCTTTCCAACAGTATTAATTTCAAACAACGGATTTATTTGGAATTCAATATAAAAATTATCAAAGAAAAATGCATCAAAAAGAAAGAAACATTCATAAAAACATCAATGCTACTCCGCAATGGTTAAACATTTAAAAAAATCGAAATATATGTTTTGAACGCAAAGCCCTCATACAATAATAGTGGAAATATAAGGTCTGTAAGTGCAAAGATTATTTACATAAATACAAGAATATAGGCACTAGTGCCCATCATGCCACCGCGCGCTGCAGGTTCTCGACGCGGTAAAACAAAGGCTGGCTGCGCATGTTCGAGGAAAAAAATTTTTTTTCTGTTCAACTTTCCTAGCATAGTTTGCAGTTCTGGTATTTTTCAATTTTCCTGTGTATTTGTTGAAATGAATAGTGTAGCCTGTTCCAAATCTGCAAAAATCCATAATTGTACCCTCATTTGACCTCTTTCTCGCTCATATACTGCCGAATACCATACCAACCTTCATATTTCACCATTTTCTCATCCACTGAAAGGTTCCGATGGGGTTAAAAGATAGCGTAGAAAAATCGTTCATGCGTTGCTATAGAGAAGACATGGGGTGAAGATTCTCGTGGGATGCGACGGTCGTCTTCTTCAGATCAGAGGCACTCAAGAAGCCTTGAACCTTTTCCGTGGCATCACTGACGGTGGACGAAGGCCTGCAAATATGTGTCGTCGACACCAACACCAATGCAAGCACGGGACTTCAACGATTACCATGTACACATGGAGTCAGACGAACTTGCTCATCTTCTCTTCAGTAATGGATCCGTCCCTCTCACTGTATGTTGGCTTTTCGAAAGTATGCATCCACGCATACTTATCTGTGTGGTTGCATATCTCTCTGACGACTTCTGTGGTAAAAAACAACACGAAGACGCCGCCGCGCAGCACACCGGAGCGTTGGGTCAAAGTGTGCTCCGCGCAGTCTTCGCGAAGAGAACTGCACTCTTTCTGCAGACGGCGCCAAATGCTCCCGCCCGAACGAAGTTAACACCTTGCAGATAAGAGCTGCTATTTTTAGAACACACCGGATACGTTTACATCGACGCGCGGCAGCGATAAAACGACCCGAGGAGAAGACGAAAATTACCGGCGGATAGCTGCTGATGTTCCGGGGAGGTTTGACGCACTTTCGCCGTCCGTACTGAAGCCTGGCAAATCTAAGTCGTCTTCCGTGTCTGTAGTGCTACCATCATCCAGATATTCCCGCTCATATTAATCGGAATCCGTCGAAATTAGCCGTTTCTGTGGAACACCCGCGAGCGGCGTCGACGCGAAGTCTGAAACAATGAGCGCTCACCTACCCGACTGCGAACGAGCTTTAAAGATCTTCCCGCGGTGGAAAAAACAAACTCGCAAACAAAAGTGATAAAAAACTTGTTATTTTATGCTTTGTATTGCGTGAGCTGTCCAGAACCGCTCAGAGAGTGCCAAAACTTGATCTTGAAGTCATCGATAACATACTATCGATGGGAGTAGGTGCGGTCACGAAAGTGTTAACAGATGTAATATAGCGTGGTAGAAGAGCAAAATTACACCAGGCATCACACAATACGAATTGCATAATGGGTAGGTGGTTTTAAGCTTCCCACCCATTGCAATGGGTTCAGCCATAATTCTTAATTGTCATTAGACACAGCGTCAACAAAGTGCCCGTAACGCCTTACAGATGTGTAGCGGGTACCTCGCTCCTCCGCAGAATGCTGAATAATGGCATAATGGGTGCTTTTCTACTTTGCCAAATTATGCTAATCAGAACTAACAGAAGCCAGGGAAAGTATAGGTGACATTATTTGTTGTAATTATGACATAAATGTGCAGAAATTAAAGTGGACGAAAAGACAACTTGCCGCCAGCAGGGACTGAATCTGCAACCTTCGAATAATGCGTCCAAGGCTCTACCAATTGAGCTATGGCGGAGGTCAACCTCCCGTATACTTTATCGAGTATATATCTGTGCATTTAAAACTTGGGAGTGTTAGTCAGCGCCGCTTGTAGCCATGACGGCAAGTGCAGAACACTCTGCTTTTGCCTACTGGCATCAAGTAGCACATAATCTTTTTACGAGCTGGCAGTTGACCAATAATCCCTCGCGTACTACCTGAAGGCATCAAGTCTGCCAGAACGAGACCCTCTCTATGAATGAATGAAAGAAGGGGAATTTAAGGGCTTGTTTTCTTTATTAGACACAATGTTAATGAGAACCAACGGACAATCAAGCCACGGAAAGTATAGGGGACGTTATTTGTTGTAATTATGATATAAATATGCAGAAATTAAAGTGGACAAAAAGACAACTTGCCACCGGCAGGGACCAAACCTGTGACCTTCGATTAACGGGAGGTCTACCACCATAGTAGCTCAATTGGTAGAGCATTGGACACATTCGAAGGTTGCAGGTTCGGTTCCTGCCGGCGGCAAGTTGTCTTTTCGTCCATTTTAATTTCTGCGCATTTATATCATAATTACAGTAAGTAACGTTCCCTATACTTTCTGTGGCTTGATTGTCTGTTGGTTCTCATTGACGTCGTCTAACAAAGAAAACGAGCCCTTAAATTCCCCTTCTTTCATTCACAAAATTATGATGATTTATGGCATTGTGGATATTTTGCAACTGTACTTGTAGCAGTTGCCATAGGCGTGCACAGGGTGTTCTTCACTATACGGGGGAGGGCGGGGGGGGGGGGGGGGCAGGTTTCATTGCAGCACCCCCCCACCCCAATTGGCTGATTCCGAAAGAGAACAAGCTCCACAGTGGATGGAAAAATGAAATGAAGCGATAACATGCTTCTCACAAAGGCCATTGGTCCTCAGCTTTCCAGAGTAAAGGGGGAAAATAACAGTTCTTTGAACGCAACATCAGGGGTCCTTGGTCACCATGATCGTCAAAAAGCATGCGTAGCCATAACCCTGCACATTAAAAAATGACGTAGTAGGACCTACTGAGTGAAGGTATGGGGCGGGATTGGCACACCCTTTTAGATAATTAGGGGGGCGACCACCCCTCCTGCACCTCCTCCCCACTCCGCCTCTGTTTGCACACATATGGTAGTCGCCCCAAGAGAGTTTACAACAGGCTCTAGAAAGACCACTCCTCCAGCTTTCACTGTGACTGTGTTGCAGGTTCTGTGCAGGCCTGGCATTTTTTTAACAGATCCAAAAGCGCCCGCACAACATTTGCTTTTGTCATGCCATTTTTGCATATGCGGTGATCTAAAGCCCACAGCACAGTAGAAATATTTGTGTTTGGTAGAGCTACAGCATGTTTTTCATGGAAAAGAAAAGACTTCCGTGGAAAGCTGCACAAGGGAACACTGCCTTGTCCTGTGAACCATTTATTGTTCTGTTTTCTTCGTTTCTGGTGCATGAAGTCATATGCAAAGTTCAAATTTAGGCATATTCACAAGATACTGTGCCTTGTTATTATTATTCATTGTAGTGAATGTATTTTAATAATTCCCGTGAAGGGAATTATTAAAAGCCTATAAAATAAATGTGAGCCTATAAAATAAACGTTTGTCTTAGAATTCACTTTTTTCAACTTTTTGACATTGTTTTAAAATATTTTGCATGTGAGCTTAGGATGGGTATACAAGAGAACATATTACTCAGTTCTGCAGCTGGTACTATGATTGATAAAAAATGAGCTTGTCTCTTTATATCTATGCCAGTTATCAGTAATGCCCATGAAAATGTAGAAAGATTTAATGATAGCTGTATGGCTGTTTACTGAGGAAAGTGCTCAAGAGTGGAATTTAATAATGCTTTTGTTTTGTTTCAGGAGATGAACTTTCCTGCAATGCTTGAAAGGTTACTTAAGTTAGCGGTAAGTAGTCTGTTTTCCTGTGGCTTTTGATCTATCTGTAATGCACTAAGAGGCAACGGGTTTCTTGTATTTTGTTATTACCTTTAACATCTTGTCATTTTATGCTAGATCCTCCATAATTGTACCCTTTGTATTGTCATAATGATTGTGATTTGCTCTTCCTCCTTTTATCGCTACAATGGGCACGTGGTATGCAATATTATTTTATGCCAGTTTGTTTCTCTAATCACTTATTAGGGCAATTGTTAACAGTTAGGGAACTTTGCTACCCACATCGAGGAAGTCTGCTGAGCGTGTCGCTGAAGCTAAGTTTTTGTTGAACATTTAAAATAAGTTTTTTTCAGTAAACTCTTTTCAGATATTAAAGCTATCTAGCTCTCTTTGACTAGTCTACATATTTTTAAAGCTGTGAAATGAAGTTCTTGATATCATAGTTGTCTTTCATGCATCCTGTTGGTTTTATTTACAACAGACCACTCAATACTTTCGTGACCTTTTGCATACAACCACCCGCTGAGGTAGTCCAATGGATATATGATAGCCACCCATTAAAATGGAACACAAGAAAACCTCCGCCCCCTGCGATATGGCAACTTTTTTCCCACTTTTTCAATCATTAAAAAGAGGAGTACATGTAGAAGCACTGATGCACCCATCTCTTTCCAACAAGCATTACGCAGGTGCTCATGGGTAGAAATACTAATTTCTTCAACATATTGTTGTATACGGGTAGCTGACAGCTTCATTGCTAAAATGTTCACTCCGACTCAGGTAAAAGTGTGTAGTATCATTTTATTGTCTGTTTTTTTCCCTGAGACTGAGGCGAATTTTGGTCCAGGTATGTACAGAGCAAACAACTTTCGAGATATAACTGCAAAGTGTCAGAGGTGCATGACTGGCACAATAGGGACACAGAAATATTGGGTCAACTATTTTTTTTTTAATCTGCTGACATGTACAACAGACAAGCAACATTCACTACTTATATCGACGATCTGAGAGCATCCCTCAGACGATGCACCGCCAGCTACTGGAGAACATTGCAGAGTTTGCAATTGCAGTTTGTCCTACACTGGGTGCGAGTCAGCATTGATGAAGTTATCTCTATGTTTAATGGGAAGCCACAATGTGTGTAAATTGCAGTGTGAAGCAAATACTGGAACCTAGGCCAAAGTTGCATCTTTTCAAAGAAAAGGGAACTGTTTTTGTGCATGTGCGATGCTCTGCCAACTGAGCTGTGGCTGCGTCCATACCTCAGTAGAGCATTACTCGTATTGCTAAGGTTGTTGGTTCAGTCCCCATCGGTGGCAAGTTGTTTTTTCACCCACTTTATTTCATCTTTCCATTATCTCATAATTGCTACACTTCAATTAAAATGTGTGAATAACCCCCCAAATTATTTTTTTGGCTTCATTATCTGCTGTATTCATACAGTTGCATTTAACAAAAAATGGGACCCTTCATCCATTCCCTTGTTTTAAAGGCCATGCCTTTATGTTTGTCAAATGAGATCCAACATGGTAATCGAGTGGTTATGACATTGCACTGCTGAAGTCGAGTTCGTGGTTTCAATCCTGCCTATAACAGCAGTGTTTCTATGAAGTCAAAGTTAAAAAATTCCTGTGTGCTTATGTTTAGGCACACACTGGAAACACGAGGGGGTTGGCCGAAGTTAATAAAGTGTACCTGACCACGACATGCCTCATAATCATATATTATTTTTATAGCTTGTAAAACCCCACAATTTAATCAATCTATTAACTCTCATACTGTTAAAAGCTGTATGGGAGACAGCTTGGAATAAAGAGTAATAGTCTTTGCACTGAATAAATTTATACTCCTTAATCTGAAACTCATTATCTGAAAGTCATTACATCAATAGGTACAAAACCATTGTGTTAGTGGAGCTTTAGCACTAGTCTATGGTTGTCATTATGTCCTCTTGCTTCTCTCTGTGTTAAATTTATTGCATCATTTGCTGACTTACTTTACCTTTTGTGTTTTTCTGGTGAATTAAAACGAATCTACTGATAGATGGGCAACAATGGCACATATTCTTTAACATGTTTTATGCTAACCTTCACCAAAAGTTTGCCCCATGTATATTCGTCATGCAGTCATCTTTATGCATATTTTGTTGAATTTCCACAATATGGCACTACTTTGCCCCGTTAAAAAAATGAGACATGCCTGCTGTAAGTGCAAGTATTCGCACATACTGGACTAGGGTGACCACCTTCATAAAAGCGAAATGCGTGACACGCCGGCCGGGGGGGATTGACAAAGTACGATGAGAAATTGAGTATAATAATTTAGCTTTAAACTTTTAGCATGAAATTTTCTCACAATATTTTGTCATCTCTGATACAGGCCTGGGACATAGAGTAACTTATGCAAGTTGAAGGCCAAATACTGTAGACTCTCAGTAAACGGAAATCTCTTAGACTGAACTGCTGCTTAAATAGAACAACTGCCTTTGATATGATTTTTTTTCGTACATGGATTCTGCACCCCTGTTTGTCTCTCAACAAACGGAACTCCTTTTAAATGGAACATATTTTCCCAGTCCCTTTAGATTCCATTTAATGAGAGTCTAAGGTACTTATCTGTATAAGGAAAACTATTTTATACATCACTGTAATATGTTCCGGCATTAAACAAAGTTATTACTTTGTTAGATAAAAAAAATTTGGCAACTCAAAAAAGAGTCGCTCAGAGAACAGCTGTGGCTTAGTTTTCAAACGTTACTAATTGCATGCATGCGCAGCCTGGGAAGTATTCAACGCTTCTTGTTTTATTTTCTTGAAGTCATTCATCACAAGCTGACTTTTTCAGAAGCTTGAACAGCTTGGAGTGTTCACAGCTCACACATCCACAAACAGGGTGGCCACATGCTGCTGAACTCAAGGCGCTGCTGAACATTAATAATAAATGTGAAATATGGGACATTTTTGAAGATTTTCATATCTCTTGTGGGACCCGCGACAACATCCTTCAATGCGGGACAGTCCTGCAAGTCGTAGGACAGATGGTCACCCTATACCAGACATGGACTATGAACCACATATGAACTGTACCTCTTGCAATTGGGGAGCTGAACAAATCCCCAGTTGGGGTAGAGCAAAAATGTCTGCCAAAGGTATTTCCAAGCCATACCACAAGCGGGAAAGAATCCAACAGGCTTACAGATTGAATGCATCCTCTCACCAACATGATGCTGCGCACAAATCTAATCAGCCAGAGTGCTACTAATTCATACACCTGTGTCATTTGCAGCAGTGAAGTGCAAGCTTGCAAGCAATTTATAGACAGCCACATCAACTTTGCTTGTATGGTATACGAATATCACTGTGCTTTCTGGCTAGTTTAATTTCACAGGTGTACATTTTCTACAGTATAGTGTCTCCATGAGACGTGTGCCAGTCACGAGCTAATTGGGGACTTTCACATGTGTGCCTATTGTTGTGAATCCTTGGTCATTGCTAGGACTCCTGTGATGTCTAGTCTCAGTGGCTTCACAATAGCAATACACACTGTGCACATTTAGGGACTCGTTTATTTCTTATTTTATTTTTAAAAAATTGCCCTAAAGGCCCTTGGAGAGGGTAGTATTACATAAGGGAAGGGGTCAGTATAAACATGATGCGACATCATTATTATAGCAGACAGTAAGCATAATAGGTAAAGAAATGCTGGGTTTTCAGATGTTTAAAGGGACCGACAACTGGACAGAACGTGTTATTAGATCTTGGTAGAAATGAAAAAACTGCAAAACATAGTGACAGGTTCCAGAATCCTTTTCATGTTGTGAGTAGGATTTATATTTTTAAATCGTGTTTAAAAGTAACAAAAAACCGGTATGTCACGTAGCTTATCAGAAGAGCCTTGAAGCTGGATTATGGAGTCGATCGCTTTGCGGTACGTAGTCGCATAGTCTGGTGCTGTTATGCGCGCCATAATTGGTCCTGAAAATTAGAGTATGTATATTATAATTTATCCCCGCTCTATTATGTGCTGCTTACCAGGTAAAAGGAGTTGCACTGTGAGAAGCAGCACTGCCTTCGCAGTAGCCAGTGGAACATGTCGAGCCACGGTGCATGTGCGTGAAGTGCACGCATGCGCAGCAAACTGCCACGCTTGAACACAAACCGCTCTTGCGCTCACTGTTTGCAGCATGTGTTGTCGTTTGTGTATACAACTTCCTATTCGCCGCAGATAGAAAAATTCAGATTACATATGTTTTATGGCGTTTTCCCCGTTACCATTCCGCGATTGGACACTCTCACTGGTAAGCTTTCCGTTGCACTAAAGAAAATAGGCTCCATAAAAATTGCTTGTCTGTCCCTTTAAGGTGCCATGGCAGAGGCAACACACATCTTTGGCCTCTGCTTCACATCGACGGCACCTCCAGACTGACCCACCTAGAGTTAATCAACAGTCATTTTTTCCTGTCTTCTCCTCTCTTCCATTTACTTCCAATTTTCCTGACGGCGTGTAGTTATCCAACCTTGGGTTATGGCAGCAATGCATGACTGGCGTCCGCATGTGTTCAACCTAGCAGCGTCCCTTTGTTAATCTTGGTTGTGCGTGGCTACTATCGCCGCCAAATTTTACAAGCTTTATATGGCAAGCACTTTCCCCTCACTACCTGATCGCTTCCTAGCTGAAAATGTGGTGCACCAATTAAATATTAACTTTTTTTTTATGAAACAGGAGCAGTCTTTTTTAAGTGTGCTCAGAAAATTGTGCTCAGTTTCATGCTTTTTATTATAAAAATGAATGAAGCCATTATATTCACAAACTCTTTAAGTGTCGTAAAAGCATTAAAGTCACTTAAAATGCAGAAAAATCCTGCAATTGTGTCACTGCATTCACTCTTGTGTACTACTTATGCATCGAAGCAATGTCTTATGTTATGCAGGGTGCTTATTGAGCGCAGAGACATCGCAAGCAACATACTGTAACATGAAATGCCCATGCCCATTGTTACGAAAGCTGGAAATCGCTCTGTACCTGTTTCTGCCTTTTACAGGAAGTCATTTTTAAGCAAAGAGCTTAGGAGTTATTGGCAGCAATTCTGGGATGCTACAGTGTCAAATAAGCTTCATTTAGTTAAGCAATATTTGGGAAATTGGCCCAACAACAAAAGTAAGGTAAACTGAAGTAACACTCTGTTGACTTAGAATAGGTCATACATATGACACACATTCCTACCTCTTGACCCATAGTGAGCCCCCTGCCTGTCCTAAATGTGGCGAGCCATTGACCGTCCTACATGTTTTAATGAAAGGTCAATAGGTGAAGCCCCAAAGAAAAAAGCGCTTGCCATTAGCATAGAGGTCATATTCCACTCCATCCAGCATTGTTCCTGTCTGATGAATTTTTATTTATATGAAATCAATTAAGTTTTTTTTTAATGATGTCAACACAATGCACATTACTAGTCAGATAATCATAGTACGACCTCCCCTGAGAGGCCAATGTTATGATGGCAGCATTTTGAAAACCACATGCTCCAGGCCAGGGGTTTCTCCAAGAATTGAAATTGGGTGGGGGGGGGGGGGGTATAAATTTTTGTGGGGGGGAGCACGAACTGGGAGGCATATAGAGTTAAATTCAGACATACATTTTTAATGGCGCAATAGCAATAAAGAGCTCGTTTCGCAGAAATTCCGATGTCGGTGTCGGCGTCGTAGGTTGTGAGCAAAAAATCAGCGTTGTCCATGAGCGATAATTCGAGATAGATGCAAATAAAAAATAAAAAATTTCCGGTTTCAAGTGGGAATCGAACCCAGGACATCTGCATGGCAAGCAGGTGTTCTACCACAGAGCCACGCCCGTGCTCGAAATCGCTTCAAAAAAATCACTATATGAATGTTATGTAGTGCGTGGAGTATCACAAACACGTGCAATATCGTGTGGCAGAAACGTAGAATCATACAAGGCATCAAAACATGTGACATGCGCGGTTGTTTTAAAGGCCCACCAATTACACAGCACACAGGCATAATTAATTATCATTGTCAACAACAGCCTCAACAATGTGTGCAGCTGTGCAGGTGCACGTGTTGCTTTACGGATGCATAGTTGGTAGCTTGCCAACTTGCAAAAAGCAGAGTTCTGTCGTAGTGGCCACTTAGCAACTGTACTTGCAGTAGGCATTCTAGGATAGTTTGAAAGGGCCAATTTACAGACACAGACAATCCTTTCCTTAATTGTGGCATGATTTAGGTGTCCACCGAGAAGCAAAGCCAGGCTAGCGATTGAGAAGGCGATGCGAACAGGGTTGGATTATGCTATCGCGTTCTACTCTTGAAGGCGAAGCTCAAGCGTCCTCAAAGTTTTTTAGATGCAAAGCATGTTATGGGGGAGTTCAATCCGGTGGTGGTGGTTGTGGTGTGCGGCGTGACCACCCTTACTGCGCATGTGCAAATCCTCTCCACTCCCCCTCTCCACTACCCATCTCAAATGCGGGCTCGACATGCTGAAACGCTGCTTCGCATTGCGTCATGGTCCCCTTTAGCGGGAGATGATGTGATTTTTTGTATTCTTTATTGTGATGAAGTACCGCATGCAGGGAGCATTATGCATTATGTATACCTTTATTTAGCAACTTCACAAAACAAGAGACGGACTTCTAGCTCACGTGTACTAGACAGGTCACCCATGCTCTCTTTTTAGCCTACGTAGGTTGTGACCCCGTTAAGCCCTTACTGCACTATGCGTTTGTGTTTTTTAGATGCGAAGCAGCTTTTGCTCGGGGCTGTGTTCGGCTGCGGTGGCAGCGTACACGCTCCACTGCGCATGCGCCTACTTTCTCTCCCACCCTTCTCCTTTATGCATGTGTTCGGTCGCCTTCTCTCCTCTCCTCCCCCGCGCTGCAGCCGCTGCGCAGCCTCTCCTCCCACATGATGCAGCCATGCCGCAGCCAAATACAGCCTGTAACCCACTCTCTCCTCTCCTTCCCCCATTTCATGTGTATATAAGCACGTGCGCTCGGTCGGCTTCCATCGTTCTCGCTTCACTCCCGTTCAGACGAGTTGTAACGTGAACGTCGGCGCCACTCGTTCACTCGACACTAACTGAAAGCAACGCACAAACACAACATGATGATAACACAAACACTAAATACAAACCTCACACACTAACGGAAACGCCGAGTGAACGTAACGGAAACTTGGTGTGTGGCCCCAATGCTGCTTCGCATTCCCTCATATGGTTCCCTTGAGTGGGAGATGGTGTAATTCTTTTTCTCATATTGAAGTTTCAGAATTTGTGAAATTCGTCTAGTCTTCTGCATATGTGCTAATTTTACATTTCCCAAATGCATTCTTCAAGCTTTCAGTGTACATGTCGCAAACACCACCTTACATGTCACGAACACACCCGAAGCAGTGTTCGTAAGCATTCAATATTTTGCCAAGATCACTTCGCTAGTTTCCACTTTGTTCTGTCAGCGCTGCATAATTACACAACTATGATTACGTGTTCACTGCGTGCACAGGCGCACTTGGTAAGGTCCATACAAAAGCACTCACTTAATGCGACGTATACGTGTACGTACGCCGAAAATATCGACACTACTGCTGGTGCTGGAAGCACGGCTGCTGTGTTGAGAAATGGTAAAATTTTATCTCTGGAGGGCACTTTGCCTAAGTATCTGAGCATCCACCAATGTAGCAAATCATGCAAAGCACAACGAAAAGTTTACAATGGCATGCACATCGCTCCATGCTGCCACTAGACAATTAACGCGCCACATGTTTCTGTTTGGTGTCGCCACGTGGCAACACCACCTTGCTGCATGCTTCTCACACTTGCGCCTTGACCTTGGCCCTGACACCTTGAAGCCTGGGCAGTTGTAGTTTTTGCTGTACTTTCTTTTGTGTTGGACAAGCAAGCCATGGACAATGTGTTCTATCGTGTACATATGATCTCCTTTCGGCGCTGTTACACAAAATTTTCCGTCTAAAAACCAAAGAAATGAAGTTATTGTGAATTAGTGCCTTCAAAAAAAAGAAAAGGAGGTGTAACCCCCCTTCCTTGAGAGGTTAGGAAAATCGCTGCTCTAGGCCATGGCCATGGCTAGGCAGTAGTGGTCATGGCTAGGCAGTATAGTGCTATTAACACTCAAACATTTTATCTAATCACCCTATTTTGATGCCTTCTTTGTTGATAGCCCTCCTCAGTTTACATTGCCATACTTTTAGTAAATGTATATTTACTCGGGGCCTTTTCAGAGACTATGTTGAAGGTCCCTTTACAGCCACATCACATCTGTGCATTGCCATTAGTCTTCATTGCTGATTCACCTTTATTGCCATTGGCACTCTTTGTCCGCATCTGGACCTTGTGCAAGTGACACCAAACTATCATCATAAGACTTGTGTAAGGGCTGCACTTTCTTCTTGATCTTGATGAGGTGCGGCCCTTACATGGGACGGGGCCATTTGGAATAATTTTTCTGTCTACGAATATGAAATGCACTGTAATCTGCTTTATTCTTATAGCTGTAATCACACCACCACCACCAAAATGAATGTTATCCTTTTCATAATGAATTGATTTACACTGAAACCTCGTTATAACAAAGTCACATCTGCCACGAAAATAACTTCGTTATATCCGAAAATTCGTTATAAACGTGTATTTGTAACACTGTAGCTATGACAAGACTATTCTTCATTTACTTTGTTATAACCGATAATTCGTTATATCCGTGTTCGTTATATCGAGGTTTGAGTGTATTCATTTATGCACACTGCGCAATTGACTTCACGTCTTTGGTGTTGCTGCTACTGCTTACGCTCAGATTGCCAGTACATTCATGAGTAAAGTTCTCCTCCATGCCACCAATAGTGCTGGGGATCCCGCAGTTCGTCAGGTGGAATATGTAGTTTTTCAAAATACATCAGTTGGAACTTGTTCTTTGAATATTGTTCTTGGTTATATTTTATTTGTCCGATTTTGATCTGCCAGTGTAGGGGTATAGCCCTTACACAAGTCTATGGCATGTTTCCTAATGTTGAACAAACCTCTTAGTCGACACAAAAAGTCCCAGGGACGTCCAAAAAAAAAAAGCTACACTTCCTACATTTTTGTAAAGACGTCCACTGGACTCTCAAGAGATGTTCCATTCGACAAGATAAAAATTAGTGCACTGTCACAGACATACTTGAGCTGTGGGAATTGGAATCGCCATGCAAACATGTTCCAGGTTCTGCCACATGTTAATATGCATGGCAAGCAGTGGCAGCTTGATTATTTTTTTTGCCACAGTTGTTAATTGACATTGTGTATCATGGACAGTTTCAATGAAATAAGCCAAAGGCATTAGAATTTGCACAGAGGCCCTGCTTGACACACGTGCCTGGAATGTGCGTGGCTAATAAAGTTTGTTTTATGTCTCAAGCCTGGAATGGAATGACCATCTTACGTGGTGATAAGATCTACGAAAGACCCAGCATGCACCTCGGTGTATTTCGCTGTTTCACTTGGGGGGTTGCCTGGATTTGTGTGGAACATTTCATGGACATCCTCAGGAGACCTCAGTATCCTTTCAAGGATATCCATCCAACACACATATCCTGGGGATATGTGTGTTGTCTGAGCTACCAGTGCTTCTTAGAATACACTTTTCACTTTCATGTTATGACCAATACCTGTGAAAGAGGAATCAACCAATGGGTGTATATTTTTATCTTTGGCACTCCTTCATAAATTTATTTGTTCATTTAACCATCAACATGCCATTTATATGTGTTACATCAAAAGACAGAGCATACGAATAGAGGCATGTGGAAAGCATTTATTAATGGCTATGCTACCTAATTTAGTATTCCACTACGAGATGCACAAGACATTTTGGTACCGTGAAACATAGTTTGGGTTACTTGGGTGTTAGATGCATGTAGATGACCTTCAATTTCAATAAACTGGTTCTTGTTCTGTGTTTGGGGTGTTCTAGTAGGTAACCTGTTGCACACACACATGTACACACATAGAGTGTGTGTGTTGCCTGGCCAAATGCCAAAATATTCCTGTAGTTATATTTATATGCATATAAAAGAACTCTGTGCAGCCAAAATTAATCCGGAGTCCCACACTATGGCATGCCTCATAAACATATTGTGGTTTTGGTGCTTAAAACCTCAACCATTTATTTGTCTTTACTCGCAGCTCTTTCTTTTATTCCTCTCGTTTTCTTTTCAAGCTGACTTTATCAATCACGGTGGCTTACTTTGACACATTTACAGTAATATTTTCCTTCTCCTTCACAGGTTCCTAACATACTAATTTGGTTACTTGCATTCTATTGGTTCTTCCATTCAACACTGAACACATTTGCTGAGCTCCTGCGCTTCGCAGACAGGGAGTTCTACAAGGACTGGTGGTGAGGCTACTTCTCAAAGCTCCAAATAGTTGTTTTTATAAACATATGTGCTCTGCCCACAATTATAGTGTTTTTGTGTTAACATACTTATTTAACTTTTAATGCTGTGTGCAGGAAATTATTAAATTCAGACATACCTTACTGTTTTAAATGTAAAGTGGTCTGTGCAGTTCACTTTTGTTGCAGTTATGGTAATGTAGCTTTCATTTTATTTACTTTGGGTTAAAGAGAAAGTAGTGTCTCGTGCTCCTGTTTGTGTTGTGTTCGACAAAACTCTGGTGCGATGTCCTATGATAAGGATATCAGCTATAAATGTGCTAATTAGTAAAGTAGCTTGCATAGTAATTGAAGGTAAGAAGAAACTGTTGATGAAAATGAAAAAAAAAAACCAAAGGTACCAGCTTTTTCACAATTTCAATGGCACATCCAGGCAGCCTTATTCTTTCTGCAGCAACCAACCTAATTGTACCTGGAGCTGCAAAGTAATAGACTATGTTTGAAGTTAAACAATAGCATAAGCCATGCCCTGCCTCTTCCTCACTTCCCTATATTTCTTCCTTTTAATATATATGCTTGTTTACATATCACAAGTATTTCAGAGAAGGCAAGTGGCTAGTTTTCTACTCATAACACCATGACAAAAATAGTTATCGCAGTTCTATAAATTGCACCTGAAGGGGAGTTACAAGCAGACAGTCTTGCTGTATTACTCATGGCTGTAAGCTACATTGTCTGCATTGTGGAATAAGCTCAAAAAACACAGGGACACAGCTCGGCTTTCCCTACTACTTCATTGTCTGTTAATAACTGACTTTTCCAAAACCTATGTGTTTACAAGGTGCTACTGCTACTATTGCTATTAAAATAATAGGGGCACTTCAGGCAAATTTTTGCCCTTGTTCTGGCCATGGCCTTCTGTATAAGGTCCAGGTTTGGATGGGAGGAAAAGCATGCGATGGTGAGGAAAATGGTGGCTCGATGTGCACCATCTCCTCATGTGCCTATAGTGCTGAAGGTTGCTTAATCTAAAATTTCAGAGACGTGCAAGCAAGAGGCAACACCAAGCAAATGTTTACTGCAATTTATACAGCCTATAAAACCACGAAGTTTACTTTGTGTAGCTGTCTGCTAATTTATCACTGTCGGTACTATGCCTTTTTTTGTGTGTGTTTAACACACTGAGATCTGAACTTTTTGGAACTGCAACATCTGTTTTAGTTGCACGTTTATGTATGAAGCTGTAAAGTTGCTGTTTAGCTTTTTTGAAAATTCGTAATTTTTGTGGATTACTATAATTTTAGGATCTGAAATCGGAATTGTTATACGAAACACCTTTAGAACTCTAAAGTGCAAAATGTATTGTTTGTGTGGGCTGTCGACTATAGCTAATGGAAGGCATGTCTGTGCATTAGTTTCACTTAACTAGAATGAAATTGAGTGAAAGGGCGCCACATCTAAAGCTCTTTCTTATGTTTTTCTTGTGCTGCATTTTAAAATGATTTTAAAAAATAACTTTCTTTTCCTGTACACGATTTTTCCAAGACTTGTTATTCTTCCAGTGTCCAAGTACATATGTACCTCTTTATTTCGTCAGGAATGCAGACACTGTGCAGTATTTTTGGCAAAACTGGAACATTCCAGTGCACAGATGGTGTTTGCGTCACCTCTACAAACCCTTGGTTGCTGCTGGCATGTCAAAAGCCCGAGCTTGCGTAATGGTGTTTCTCCTGTCAGCGTTCTTTCATGAGGTATGGGATCATGTTTTATGAGGTAAAATTGTAATGCAGTTGCTGTGAAAAGCCGTGACATGAATCTGCAGCATGATATGTAGTTTCCAACTAGGTTCAGACACTAATTGACTAAGTCTATTGAATAAATTGAAGATCAAGTAGAAAACAATTCCAAAGAGGTTCCATATGCATGCATATTCAGAATGGGATGTGAAATTGATGTACAACCAATTTCTAAATGGTCAGTGTAAGGTCCTTCAGTAAGGAGTTCCAGCAGGCTAGTTGGTTCATAGCTTTGAGACATTAAACTGCGTGAAAAGACAAGGACACAAGTAACAAACATACAGAACACCACGAGCAGTTGGCAGATGTCCTGGTCTTTTCACGGAGTTTAATAACATCTAAAAGCAGTGTAAGGAAAACTCAAAATGAGGAAAATGCATTATTTGCTCACTGCCTTCATAATTAATACTCTTTCTATGGTGGCGGACACCTTAACATGACTACAGACATCAATTGCAGCAGCAATTAAAGAAATCAAGTCAATTAACTTTTTAATTACTGTACATAGGCATTCGGATCAAATGGGAGGATTCGAGCCCTTCCTGTGAAGAGCCCAATATTGCTGCTATGAGATTTCGAAAAAGTGGATGCTAATCTGAATAATTTCGCCAGCGAAACCAAAATGTGGTAGAGTGCAACTGTGGTATTCTTCCAATATGTCCAGAATGAGCAAGAGTTGTTACCTCACCATCGATCAATTTTGCTTCAAGGGTGCGGGCTGTGCTTGCGATTATAGCACATATGGCGCACATACGTTAACGAATGCCTAAAAACCAACACCACTGCAATCGTTGTCATATGCAGTGATGTCATTGTGGTCGTCTGCTAGTCGTGCTCATCTGCGCTTCGGTTTAAGTTTTCCCGGTGAAATTTGTCAAATTTCATTACTCTGCAATAATTACCAGAGGCCACTTTCTTGAAATCTTAAAGCAGCAATGGGCTCTTCGCAGGAATGACTTCAATTTCTCCCATTTCACAAGACCGCCTGTCTCCACTAATTATAAAGCTAATTAGTTTAGTTACGTTGATTACTTTAATTAATTAGCTAATTAATTTAATTGATAGTGCCACTCTAGAACCTGTAGCATTTCAACCAGTCATTATTTAGCATGTCAAAGGTGCACTAACCATCACTATCAATGTTTAATATATTGAGTGGAACCAGCCATGATTTAGCGGATATTGTCGTGCTGCTAAGCTCAGGGGTGCGGGCTCGGTTCCCAGCCATGACAGCCGCATTTGGGGGGGTGGGGGGAGGTGAAATGCAAGAACACCTGTGTACCTCGATATAGGTGCACATTAGAGAACGCCAGGTCGTTGAAGTTATTCCAGAGCCCCTCATTACAGTGTGCCTCATAATCATACCCTGGTTCTGGCATGTAAAACCTCATAAATATTAATAATGATTATCATATTGGGTGGAACTGTTTCCACCTTTTGAACCTCTGTTTAAACATATTTCAGCTATTATTTACAGAAAGGTGTTAAAACAGAACTAATGAGTTCTCTGCTATTTTCTGAAACATGGCTATGCTTAGGCTTTCTTAAAATTGTGGTAGTATTGCTAAACAAACGTGACTTGCCATCTCAATCATTTCATTATCCCAGAGGCTTTCCATACATCCACATCTACATGCCTTGTCAGATTTTCACTTTGGCTTCCTTACACAGTCTAAAGATGTTGATAAAATTAAAAATTCTATGGTTTTTACATACCAATGACCATGATATAATTATAAGGTACGCTGTAGTGGGGGACTCGAGATTAATTCTGACTACCTGGGGTTCTTTAACATGAACCTAACTCTAAGTACTTGTATTTTTGCGTTCTGTTGTCAATGAGATACGGCTGCTGTAGTCAGTATAATCAAACCCACATTCTCAAGATCAGCAGTGCAACACATCAGCCAGAAATTAAGTTACCATAGTAGGTATTAAAGGCCGACTTCAGCGATTTTTTGACAATGCTAAAGTAATGGTGCTTCTATGTCCTTCATACGCTCCTGTCACGGTCCCGATAGCAGAAATACTGAGCAAATTGGAAAATAATTTTAAATAAGCAAGAAAGCGCAACACCAAAACCGAAATCCAGCCGAGCAGTACTGTTTTCGCATGACATGTAAGCTGGTAAAAACCAGATATCATGCAATGCATGCCGGTCCTGCTAGCGCAGACTATGAACGCTGCAAAAGCTGCAAAGAGCAGATGCTCAGTGGAAAAGTGACCATGCTGCACCAGCTGTACCATGTCTGTGACTGACTGCACCACATGCACAAGCTTCTCGGAGCTGTCAATGACAGCTGCAATTCAGACGCAATTGGAGGCCAACTAGGAGAGTCATTTCTCTTTGATGAAGTAGAACACACTTATTTACGTTATGTGCTTGCCTAGTTGTGCATAATGCCGCCAGATGGCACCATCTGTCCAGGCTGCCCAAGTTTGTGGCTACCGCGATCGGATGATGTACTAATGCTAAGAAATTTGCAGACAAGCTAAAACATTTTAATAATGTTATGGGAAGAGGGCATAAGTTTGTGGATAGCGGCATTTGACATGAACTCGATAGGATCGATGAAATTTAATATAAGCCAAGTACGAGCCACCTTTCTCACGATGCACAGCCTACCGTATACAGATAGACCCGGTCACAGTGGATCCGGTATACATTACGGAAAGTGTTTCAGTACGGTATAGTTCGTGCATGTGCATTCTTGAACCAGCACGGTATTACTGCACATACCATGCGGTAAGCTGGCACTGCTGGCTAAAACACTGTACTATCGAGATGAAGGGTAATCGTTAGCTGCGAGTGTTTAGTGACCATTATGTTAAATGTACGGGGCATCGTGTGCAGCCCACAACGCAACACCACTTGCCACCCATTGAACTCCTGCTAGTGATGCGGAACTATCGATGGTACTATCGATACTATCGATAGCTGAGTCACTATCAAACTATCGATGGTAAAAAATACTATCGATAGCGCTATCGATAGTAAATTCGATGGTACTATCGACAGTACAAAATCAACAGCGCGAACTCATTGCAGCATAAACTTGGTTCACCATGCGCATGGTACGTAGTGGAGCCGGAGGAGCAGATTGAAGGGCAAGAAAGTTTACATGACTGTGTTCTTCACCAGAGTGCTTTGCTGACACATGATCATAAAGTCAAACTGTTCAGTTGTAGCAGATAGGAAGCCGTTACATGTGGTGGAACTGTGCGGCTTCAAATTTATATTGCATTTTATGATTTCAAAATAAAAAAATATATCAAGAACTAAGTTTGTTAATTGTAAGGTGTAACTGGTTGCGTTTGAATATGAATTTATTGTTGGACATATTCCGCCATTTTCACTGCCAAAATAATTTACTTCTCTCGCCAAAAATTGCTCATAAATTAAGCAAAGGTGATAGTAGGCTATCGAAAATATTTTGTCAATATGGCCAGCCAGCAACAGGACCATTATTCACACCACTATCAATAGTATTGTCATGTGGGGTTGACGGTGAAGAATGCTGCAGCAAGACTGGGAAATACGGAGCTCTTTATTAGGGCGAACTTGTGCCCAGAAAATGAAAACTCAAAATACAAGTGATACATGCTGCGCACTGATAGCGGCGAGAACAGTCGTCCGCCGTCGAGCAATCTGCCAAGCGGTAAAGCGTGCCGGCTTTTATACATGTGCGATCGAAGATTCCAGCGTTATCACTAAATGGCCGCATAAGCTGTCGAATAAACTGAACTATTCGTGTCCGGCGCGTAATCTTAATAGAATGATCTCAAACAATCGTGAAGCTTCTCAAACATTGCAGCGCAGTCTGCGTCAAAGGTTGCTAACAGACTTTATGGGTTAAACCCGAATGCATCAAAACAAAGCAATAAACACGCATGGCAGTAATACCGCTAGTAATATTACCGGTGGTACTACCGATTGCACTATCCATAGTTTATCGATAGCAGTACTATCGATAGTTTGTTTACACTATCAATAGTTTCAGAGAAACTATCGATGCTATCGATAGTCAATTTACCGATACCTAGTTCTGCATCACTAACTCCCGCCCACATGGAACTGAAAATCGCTTGCCCAACCAACGAAGCGCTGGCCAAACACACACGATTGACAGCAGACAAGCAGACGCTGTTGTGGCACCTTGGTTCCGTCACTTCCGTCGCTTTGCCATGAATTACTTCACACACACACAATGTTGCCAATAATTGTGGGAAGCCAGGCAGGCAATTCAAGGGAATTAATAAAATTCATTTGTAAACAATCTAGGTATCTCTCAAGCCTGTAATTTGGCATAAGTGACAGAAGTGTGCAAAGGATCATGCCCAGCGTATTTCATTGACATCAATTGACCTCAAAAAATCTGCAGAGTTAGCCTTTAAAGGGACACTATAAAGGCAAATAACAATTTATGTCAGAATGAAAGCTCAACGTATGACGACGTCTAAAACGGCAATATTATTAACAGCAGGGCCCTACTTACCGAGAAATTAAGCTAAATGTATCACACGATGAGCGCCACGAGCGGCACATTTTAAAAATGATCCCGATGACGTATGAGAGACTGCCTACAATTAATCACTATTAATCAAACTAGCAGCAATAAAAAAGGAACCTTCCGTGCATCAAGAGATATAATAGAATGCTGCTTGTTCGTTTCTGTTTGATTCATGGAAAAAAGAACCTCTTTGTCGTTGCCATGGGGAACAGCGCGTGTGGTTCAAAGGTTCTGTTTTCGCTGAACTGCGCTTCGCCCGGCGCCCTGCTTCGCTCCCACGGTCATGTCTCAGTGGTTCTTTCGGTAGTGCGTACTGCTGCGTGTGTTTTGCGCGCTCGTGAAAGTCGCTCTGACAGAAAGTTCGGCAAAACGCCGCATGCATGTGATGTTGCCGGATGCCCGAACGGTGCACGCATTAAAGGCGGGCAATGTTGGGCACGACAGCAGTGACATTTGACTGACTTCAGAGGAGACATGGGTCTTGAAAAGTGTGTTTTTAATAGTTGGGTGAACGGAATGAAATTTAATACACTTATTCAGTTTTTTCTGCAGATTCCAAATCTCTGGGTAGATTTTTAATAGCTGCATTAGAACAAAAGATATGCTAGTTCTACAACGTTTTCTAGCACAATTTTTACGGGGATTTTTGGCAACTTGTTTTCGTCGAACACAAAAGTAAAGTATGCGGCAAGATTGCCAGAAAGCTGGTCTAGCCGATGATGCTATTTATTTTCTTATAATGTTGTTTACCAAATGATTATTCTTGATAATCATGAAGTGTATGACACAAAAGTTTTTCGCTCATATTTGCACCTGTTTATTTTGCATTCGAAGTTTGATTAAAACAATCAAACTAGCATCATCGGCTAGACGAGCTTCTGGCAGTCTTGCTATATATATTGTTTTTGTGTTTGACAAAGCAAAGGTGCCAAAAAGTAGTGTAAGAAGTATGCTCTCAGAAATTGGATATCTTTTCTTCTAATGCAGATAATAAAAATCTACATGAAGATTTGGAATCTGCAGAAAAAACTGCATAAGTGTATTAAATTTCATTCAGTTTACCCAACTAATAAAAATTTTTTTTTTCAAGACCCACGTCTCCCCTTAATTCAGGCGGGTGATTTGAAGTGCGGTAACACGATGCGGACCCCTAAAGCGTGATTTTATTTCAAAATAAGCACTTCCTTGGCATAAAAGTAGCGCTACGAGGTTTCTGGACCGCTATTTAAACAATCAACGTCGACTTAATATTGGCCTTTAGTGTCTCTTTAAAGGTCTTGAGCAACCTCGGTTTATTCCAAGCCAAAAATCATTTTTACCCAGGAACAAAAGCCTCTTTTTTTTTTTTTTTTGTAAACCTACCTCATTGAGTATATATTTTCAATGGGGTAGGTCAAATATATTTGACAGCTGTTGGCATTGCTTTTTTCTGAACTGTAGAACATTTTTCTAGTTACTAATGAATGCAATGGGTGGCAGTTTGAGCTCAGTCAAGTGCCTCTATTCATTTGCCTAAACAGGGATCCCAGTGGAATGACTACATGGAACGAAACAAAATGTGGCCATAGTAATTTTAGCACAACAGAACAACCCATGAAAAACAGGGCACAGTGCTACTAAATTGACACCATTTTATTGCATCGCTCACCTTTATAAGAAAGAACAGATCTGTAGATCATGCACAGTAAGTACAGTGCGCGGAAACCAACACAAATCTGAACAACAGAGCATTTTCACTTAATGGATATTTAAACCCGCACCGACAAAGCAAGTGGTTCATGCGCAGTGACCATTGCCATGATCAAACAGCACCCTCATTGAGCAGCAGCCAAGAAAGTAAATTCCGTGCTTAATAATGTTAAGGACGGAACGCTGACGCACTGCGGACCTAGCAACTGTATGTAAAAGGCTTTCGAAAGCTCTTGGGCACTGCTCTCACAGCTCCTTTCCAAAATAATAGTTTGATTAAACAAGGCACTATTTGCACTGTTTACAGTGCTGAGCTAAATCAGAGCCTGTCCCAGTCGGTAAAGACCACTCGTGTTCTCTGAAGTGCTCATTGACACAGCGGCCTGATTGACCCACATATACTTTACCACATGATAAGGGAATCTTGTCGACCATACCAATGCTACAATCTATAAACGTAAGGTGTTTCTTTACACAACCCATTTCATTACTATCTTGAGAAATGTGGCTGCGCAACATTGACAATTTCATGGATGCAGAAAACACTACAGGAACTTGGTATCTTATGGCCACGTTTTTAATATTGTGAGCCACTCTATGGCAATATGGTATGACTTCCGGGCTCATTGTTTTCATTACACACTTGATTTTTGGCTGCTTGCTTTTTAAGTTTTTGAAGCAGGACTTCACAGACAGCCATCGAAACTACACTAGGGTACCCTGCAACCTGCAGCCTATTTACCTGCTCGATAAAATTCTCATTCGCTGAGTGATGGCATGATTTCATCAGAGAAGGTTCAAGCCACATTAAAGCAAGGGCGCGTTTCACAGTTTTCAAATACGCTGATGCATAAGGTAAAAGATGCTCGCGTGCACGTAGCGAGTACATCCAACGTGCAACAACGTCTCTGCCAAAAACCTGTGCATGCAAGAACACGTATGCCAAAGATATGTGGCGCAGATGAAGTGAGAAGGACATGTAAGCAATCCTGCGCACTTAGTGCTATCACGCAACTGAAAAACTTGTGTTAATTGGCATGTGGTACCTTGGAATTTTATCATAATCGAATGTAGGCTAATGGCACACATTTCTCTTGAAGTTTTCTGGGGACTGTTCAGTAACCTCACTTCATTACTTGTCAGAAAGGTGGTTTGGTGTTTGTAGTATGGCCAATGAAGCTTGTTTTATTACAGTTATGCAGTTCCTGTGACATTTTATAAGCTTTGGAAGGCATCATTCATAGCTTATAGCCCAAAAGCTCTAAGACGATTTTGGTCACATTTTTCTGCAGAAGGTCAAGCTGTTAAGGAGTAAAAAAAAGTTTCTAGAATGTGTGAAAATGTTTTTGAAGATACAGCGTGAAGTGCTAGCTGTGCTGGCTAGTGTACTCTTGCATTCAAGTTCAGCATGTGTATTTCGAAAACGGTAATTAATGTACAGAATATTGATTTAACAATGCTGTCACCATGCAACTCTGTGAAAAAATGAAATATTTCTATGAACACTTTCTGTTTCAGTACCTTGTCAGTGTTCCCCTGAAAATGTTCAGGGTGTGGGCCTTTTTTGGGATGCTCGCACAGGTAAATCATTGCATCTTTTCAAGCGGAATAGTTTACTACATCTTTAGTCCTGGTTTGATGTCTTATAATAGATCACCCAAATAGTTCATGCTTTTGTGTGTCAGTGTTGCCAACCAATTTGTGGGAAATACCCTACAACACAGTCAAAATTACCCTACACAATTTTTTTATTGCCCTACATTTTACCTTACACCTAAAACAATGCAGTTTAATAATAATGAGGTAGACTATACTACATTGTACTGTATGCAGATGTGTGGTGGCACTGAGGTTGGTAACGACTTCAGTGGTTTAAAAATTAGCTTCTAAGAGAGACTATAGGGAACATGAAAGATGGGAAGAGAAAGCGTTCCGATATTTGTATGAGAAGGGCATTGAGTCACATTTGAAAAGAACTAGGACATTCATCAGCAAGTATACGGGCAGTGTAAGTGATATGGCAACAAAGAGCGTTAAGTGAAAAGTCAGACAAGCGGAAAATATTTATTGGATAGCGGTGATGGAAAGAAAACTGGCTTTGTGTAACTACGCCGAAAGGGTAAAAATGAAATAAGCAAGGATACAGTTGATGATAATTCAGGGGGAAGCAATTTGCTGTTTGAAGCGAGGTTGCGGTTGTCTCAGAATGCATAGTTATAAAGCGAGATTCAGTAAAGAAGAAAAATGTACATGCTGTGTAGAAGCTAAGCAAACGACACAGCATGTTCTAATTGAATGTGAAGATATCCACCCGGGTGTATGTTTGAGCATTACTCTACATGAAGCCTTGGCTTTTAGCGACAACATTGGAAAGGTAAACAGGTCGGCGATAGAAATAAGTACAAGACGACTGGATGATTGGTGGCAGAAAAGTAGGCAGAAAGCAAAAAAAATAGCAAGAAAACTAAGGTTAATCTGCGGGAAGGCACGAAAAGTTGGGCTGTGAATTTATAAGGTTTTTTTAGAGGCAGAGAACCTTAATTCAGCTAGACTATATTCGGCCGGGAAGCTCTAAGCATCCATCCATACATTGTCATCGAAAAAACACGCGTGCGTTCGCCTAAGCTGGCTGGAAGGCGAAAGCTATAGTCTTTTTTCTTTTACTTCCCAGTCGATTGTATTGATCCCCCCAGCCTCAAACTATTTCGGCACCCAGTGTGGTTTTGCACTGCCTCCTGGATCGGCGGCATTGCAAGCTTTCCGCACCTCACATGCCTCCGGGATCGGCCCACCTATGACCAAGTGATGATGTCATGTGATGACATCATCATTTCACGTCGCATTATGCAATGTCACAGTGATGTCACTATGACTTCACAATGATGTCACAAATTCTGGCAATCTGTGATGCCACGATGACATCATGGGGTGACAAAATACAGTGGAACTTCGATTATACGACTTTCAGGGGACCGCGCAAAATCGTCGTATAATCCGGGCGTCGTATAATCGAAAAACCGAGAATATAGGCAGTGACGGTCATTGTTGCCTCACAACAGCGGGCACATAATGCCTAAGAAAGTCCGTGGCACAAACCTACGCTGCTCCGAGGAACGTAGATTAAATTAATTGAAAAAATGACAACCACGCATTTTATCGGAGGTGTGAACGAACCTTTATTTCTCACCTTTTAAAAAAATCTGTGATTTTCTTCTGAGAGTTTGCCCAGCCACGACACATCAGCTTTCTTTTGATAGCTGCAACATCTGGCAGCAAGTCGCCGATCTCGTCGCGTGCGCAAGCAAAGCGCCGAATGTGGTTGACGTAGCACAACACGTCCACGTAAGTCGGAACGGACACGCTAGCCTCTGCAGCGTCGTCCATCTCTTCCTCGTCAGAAGTTCTTGCAGTGTCGGGACGCACAGTTTCGATAATGTCATCCAGCGACACTTCACTGCACACTGCAACGTCGTCGTCGGCACCAACATAGTCCGCGAAAGATCCAGGCAGCTCCAGGCTGCCGAACTCTGGTTCGTCGTCAACAGGCACTGCAGCTTCACTGGTAGAACAAGCACCACTTCTATTAAAGCCGCAGTGCCTGAAAGAGTTGGCGATGGTTTCTGGCGTGACTGCGTCCCGTGCACTAGCAATGTAGTGCATTGCATAAAGCACAGAAAGCTTCTTATCCAACTGCTTGCGTTCGATGCCCGCCAGCCGACGCTGCACCAGAAACTTCCGATATTTCTGTTTCATGCACTTGATGACGCCAGCGTCAAGTGGCTGCAGCTGGCTAGTGCAATTGGGGGGCAGAAATACAACTTTCACGTTTCTCAAATGCGACATATCTGATGGATGGCATGGCGCATTGTCAAGCAGAATAAGAATCTGTTCTTAGCCCCCATTTTGGAGTCCAGCTGCTGCAGATATGTAGGAAACATAGCAGCCGTCATCCAGGCTTTCCGATTGAACGTGTACTGGCACGGCAGCCTTTTCAAATTCTTGAAACATCGTGGCTTCTCAAACTTGCCGATCACGAGGGCAGGAAGCTTTTCAGAGCCGTCTTCATTAGCGCAAAGCAATACGGTAAGACGCTCTTTGCTTCGCTTACCCCCGTGACAGCTCTCTCCTTTGAATGCCAAGGTCTGTTCTGGCTGCATATTATAAAATAATCCAGTTTCGTCCGCGTTGAACACGTCGGACGGCTTGTATTCCCGTATCAATTCCGGCAGCAATGCAGTCCACTTTTCTACAGTGTCGGAGCTGACTGACGCGCTCTCTCCGCAGCAGCGGCTGTACACAACTCCACTGCGTTTTTTAAAGCGATCCAACCAGCCATTGGAGGCTTTAAAGTCGTCAATGCCGCAGCGCAATGCAACTGTCTCAGCCTTCTTCAAAATTGCGCCATCCACAGCAATTCCTGAACTGCGGGCCTGACGCAACCACTCAACGAGGGCCTTCTCCATGGCAGCATATTTGCCATCTTTCGCGGCCTTCCTGTTCAGGCCGAACTTTGCCGCATTTAGTAGGATGCTGTCCTTCTTCGCGAGGATTGTTTTCAGCGACGACTCGGGAATGTTCAGGTCGCGGGCAATGCTGGCCTTTGTTGCTCCGTTCTGCTTCTCCGCCTCCTCGATTATGCGAAGCTTTTCTCCGAGCGTCAGCGGTTTTCGGTTCCGCGACATTGCGGGACGCAGCACTCGCAACCAAGAATTCGAAAGCTTGCTCGCACACCAATGTCCGAACACAGAAAATTTTGCACGTGGACACAGCAGCTGCGGCGCAGCACAACCAACCGATGAGGCAAACACGTGAAGGAATGGCTGAATGGCAGCACGGCAGTAGGCCTATTCGATTTGCAAGCTTCGACCAATCGCGAGCTGCTAAAACGCCCCAGCCCTCTGGTAGCTAGACAGCGGCGAGTTCCGGTTCCCGCGGCTGTCGCAAACGTTGGCTCAACAATCTCCGTTCAACACGTCCGGTATAACGACACGAAATCTAGTGAAAGTTATCGCATACTAGAAAGCGAGCTCGAAATTATCTGCCATGTTATCTGCTCACAACGGTCACTACAAAACCACCCAAAAGAAGAGAGGGAAAAAAAAAAAGGCGACAACGGAAGTGCGGAGTGCAATGCGACAAAACGAATGCACTCCGGCTGGCTCCGGCCAACGTTGGATCTGGCTAGCTATGGCCGACCTTGTGTCGAAAAATTGAAGAGGCCCTGTGGTGGCAGCCGGATATGAACTCGGTTCCTCGGTTGCCCAACTTTTTTCGCCCGGCCGCAGTGTGTTTGCGTGCCAGCCCGCGTCATCGTAGGTCTTTTTTTTTCTCGGACAGTCCAGCGAAGCGTCGTACGAGGCGGGGCCGGCGTAAAATTGCATCGTACAATTGAGGTTTTTAATACATTATTTCTATGGGGGTTTTGCCGGGACCAAGCCAATTCGTCGTAAAACGTGGGTCGTCGCAGGACCGGGGGACGTATAATCGAAGTTCCACTGTACATTGATTATGTTTTTGCATCGCTCGTGTTAATGTTGACAGTCACTTTTCGTGCTTGATGATGCATCTAAGGCATTTGCCTTAACTGCAAGCGACCACCGTCACAAAATTTAAAAGCCCCTCCATGCAACAAATGAATGGGAGACGACTGAAAGGGAAATAATTATCCATGGCAAAAAACAATGCTAGCGCTGCAGGGGTGTGTGACATATTATCTTTCGTCTCTGCCCTATGCTGGTGACATGTGAATTAAAACAGTTCCTGTTTTATTCAAAGAAGGATTTAGTTTTCAGATCTATTTAGGAATGTCGCCCTCGGAGATGTCGCGTTGATCATCTACATTTTTCACTGATTGATGATGAGCGGAAAGTTGAAATTACCCTATGTGTTATTAGAAAATCGTATTACGGCCCTGCTACCCCATGCTACCCGAAAAATTCCAAAAATATTCTTCAATAGGATAGTTATCCTACTGTTGGCAATACTGTTGTGTGTGGGGGGGAGGGGGGGGGGGGAGAGAGGGTGCATGCCTGCTTGCGTGCACAAGAGAAAGAAGGACTAGGCTTTGACAAAAGCTTGCAGTAGCTTTTTTAGGGGCAATCATGGTAGTGCAGAGTTCTGTGAAAACGTGGACACTGACTGCACAAGACAATAGAACACTCTAGAAAAAAAAAACAAATGATGTTCTGGCTCTCGCACAGGAGCTTTGTTTCAGTGGGTTTCACACAACTGTGCCATGTGCATGCGCTGATGTGCATGTCACTGATGAAACAGCTGTACCAAGAGCACCAAACACAGCAGCGCCTGTCCTGTGCCTTCTTTTACTTCGTCGTCGTCTCGTGAGCACTGTTCCACAAAGATGAACGCATACCAACTCGCTCAAGCTTCCATTCTTAAGCACCAAGAAAGATCATTCACACCACTCTTGGCCAAAATGGCCCTTTGTACAGGCGAAAATGAACCATAAGAATTAGTTGCTTTCTGGTCATATGTGTGGTATTGTAAACCATGTGTGGAGTTGTAACGTCATATTTATCTCCTTCAACACACATGCACTCTACTTTGCATCTTGTGATGTGCTTCATTACTGTCACTGTCATTGTGTGCTTGAATGCATTTTTCATATTTAAGCTCCTGAAGTGACCAGATATCCAGTTGTAAATGGTGCTACATGCATTTATTGCATAACATAAATAAGCCTTTTTTTTCTTTTCTTTTTTTCACCTAATGAACTCCACAAACTTCATATTTCACTCTATTTAGAAAGAAAACATTTTGGTATTCAACTGAACATTCAAAGTTCATTTCTACAGAACTATTCTATTGTATTAAAAAAATTCACTATTTAAGCATAATGCAAAATTTTCAGACATTCTAATATTTATTTTTCAGCTTGTTTTCCAGCTTTTAAACATGGCAATACAGCATGGTTGTTCAAATATGTACAAGCTGTCTCACACTTAGGGGAAAACTCAAAGCGCTTTACAACATGCTCCGAGTTGAAACTCTGAGCATGTGTGAGCACCCTAAGTGTGAAGCAGCCTGTACATATTTGTATTTCTGCACACGATAGAACGGAAAAATGTGCAACATGAATAGAGCTAATCACAGTCGATAGCTTTGCACTTCTGCCAAAAATTGTGACACTGCTATCAGTGTGGAACCTCCTTTTATCGGGCTAATTAAAATATCTGCTTTGATGTTAATGTTATGACACGGAGTTGCACCTTGAGAACTCATGCAGTGTAATCAATGTATAAAAATGTGTGTAATTTACGTCACAATTAAGGCTCCTTTTAGATGTCAAGTTCAAGACCTCTGTGCCACCACTTAATTTTGTAGTTGTTGGATGAAGGTAACTGCATGTATTTGAGAAATGGTCATGTTGAGACTGGCCCAAGGAATTTTAGGTCATGTTTATTCTTGAAGATAGTGCAGAGTGGATTCCTTGGCATGGAAGTTTCTTAGCTAACGGTACAAACCTGTCTAATATTTTTGTGTATTTGTTCTTATGCAGGTGCCTTTCGCATTTGTCATTGACAACTGCTTCCGCAACCGGTACAACAACTTGGGCAACATGGCTGTT
This sequence comes from Rhipicephalus sanguineus, assembly GCF_013339695.2. Lineage (NCBI taxonomy): Eukaryota > Metazoa > Arthropoda > Arachnida > Ixodida > Ixodidae > Rhipicephalus > Rhipicephalus sanguineus. The sequence goes on from NC_051176.1 coordinate 179,286,500, forward strand.
TGGATTTCACTCATAATAGGGCAGCCGTTGGCTATATTGATGTACTATCATGACTATTACATAATCAACTATGGCACATCACGAACCTTGTGATCATATTGCCTACAAGCATAGACAGCTGCGGTAATGAAGGTTAGCAGCTGAACCAGCATGTGCCAGTTTTCCATAGTGAATGTCAAAGTGGTGTACACTCCAACTTTATGTGCAACATTTTTACAGACTACAAGTGCTGCTGTGATCCGCTTGTACATAGATATGTGCAGCATGTGCTACAGATATGTCGGTTATTGTTTTGCTGGAAGTGTATTGTGATTTTCTTTTTTCTGTCACAGTATTCATGGGAAACGAAACACAATTGATACCAATTCTATCAAGCAGGATACCCCACGTGCACTGTAGCTCCAGCACTATTGCCTTATTCATGAAAGCAGTGCTTAGCTAACCTCATATGAAATGTGCATGCAATTTCAGAGAAGTTTCATTACTTCCTTTTTCTTTTTTAAGTCAATCTAACTTTTTTGATCAATCATGCACCTGTTTTTCAGTTTTACTAAGCTGGAAAAGACTCATGTACTCTGGTTGAAGAACAGCAAATATTACTTCGCTTTTCAAAGCTTTCTTAAGCAGACGAAAGCCCTCTTGGCATGGGGACATCTCTTTTATCATGTCTGTTACCTATCCTGTTTTTCACTTAGTCTTACTGTCAGTAATGGTGTTTCATCTAGGCCAATTTCCTGGTACACAGAGTAGCAGCGACTTGCTTGTAGATATTAATTGCACATCAAACTTTGCCACAAATAGCTATTACACATTAAAACCATAGCGAAGCCAGCAAGAAGTAGAATTTTTTTCACTGTAGTTGTAAGGTCCAATGGCAATTTGACTTTAGTGAAGTGGGTTTCCTTGGGTACTTAGTGGCAGCACTCCTAGTGCTTTTTTATTTGCCTCCAAGACATAAAACACTGAACTGTTATTGTGAGTGTGCCTCGTGCAGCACAAGGTGTAACTGGGAGACTGCTTTGTACTACATATAGTAGTTTCAAGTTATGCTCAATCCGCACATCAAAATGTTTTGAATGTCTTTCTTTGTTTTATCAGCTTTGTAAGTAGATTAAATTTTATGTCTGAATGTTAGGGTCAAACAGTTGTGTGCAATTTTTTAGCATGTACAATAATTATTAAGCCAGTTTCTTTCTTACTTAAATTGTGGCCTCTATGAAAGCCAGCTGCTGCCAATTCGCTGCAGGAATTTTTATTTGCAGACTTCTCTACTTCATACCTTTTTTCATTGTCCTCCTTTTCTCTCTGTAATACCCTAGAAGCATTAGCTCAACTTTTATTTGAAAATCATCTCTAAAAACCTAGCAATGTCAACTAAACATCTCAGGCTCTGATATTTCAGAAAGATAAAGCATGTAGGTGTTGTTCATTTCTGGAAGTACATTTGTAGGAGCCAATATCACAACTTTCCTGCTTTGTAAAGAGTGGATCGTTTAAGAATAAGTGAATACTGTAAGCTTGTAGTTAACTTCAGAATAGCCGACTAATTCAAGAATTGGAGGCTGAGATACATTAAAATACATTTCATAGTGTAGATGCAATCAGGTTGCTGGCCATATGAAGTATAAAATGCTATTTATGTGAAGAAGCAATCAACTTGTCATAAATATCAACTACAGCAATATACAATTAAGGTATTGGAGAACCCCATGCCTTAAATGTAAATCTACTTTTGTTGTGTGCAGTAGCAACAGTAGTGCGAAGTGATGCACTTGGTCAGAGTTTTGTTGCTTTAAATTGCATGTGACCCCTTGGGGTTGCTAATGCACTTTTGTGCATTAACGAGCAGGAGTTGCACCGCCTGCAAAAAACTGTGATCACAACAAGCTCTTTTGAAAAGTAGCAATTCATATTGCAGTTTACAGCTAACCTTCACATATTTTTGGAATGTCGATGATTCTTCAAAAGTTGGGGATCTGTGCCTTGTTTCTGAGAGTGGTGTTGGATATTTTTTTTCTGAGGCAAGGATAAGTGGTTATTATCCCCAGAATGGTAATCTGTGCCATATTTCACAGTTGACTGCAGCTCTTCCCACGTATGGATAGCACTATGCCTCATTCTTTCTTTTTTGTTGTTTTTAAAGCCTGCCCATAGGCATTGAAGTGCATTCTTGCAATCAGTGAGAAAATGTGTGAGTCCTAGATTAGCCTTTACATAGATTGGTATCTGCTCCATTAATCTTCACAGTCATTCACTGACAAAGACAACAGCTGCATTTAGACAAGGATAAATTAGTGTCGGTGTGTGTGTTACAGAAGGCAATGACTGTATCGAAAAATCGCAGGCCACAAATGAAAAGGAAGAATTTCCTCCTACCCAGTTCTTCTTACCCGGTAGGTTTTGTTTTGTAAGCATAGGAAGCAGCTGAAGCCAGATTTGTGTTGTGTGCAACCGTGTGTTAAACTTTCCAGATATAATTCCAAAAATTTGGAATACTACAGTGACATTGTCACTTTAGTATCAATTGTTTGTGGTTTAAAGTTTATCAAAGGGTCCCGCATGCTGAAACTTGGTTCTGCAGGTTTCAAATGCAAAGAAGAAAAATGGGGAGTTAACAAAGAATGATCTTTGATTAATAGATTCACTGCACTGAGGAAGGCAGAAAGAGGCATGAAAGAAAAGAGAAAAGGAAAGGAAGAATAAGCAATGCAGCAATGCCACCTGTATGGGCACGTATATGAACATACAACGTGCCAGTGCCCCACTAAGAAATAAAGCAGCAGCATCTTTATAGTCGCTCATACTGATGTCTGCGTAGGCCGTTGACCAAGAATATTGCTTTTTGTGAGACTGGTAGACTTGAAATAAGTGCTGAAACTGTCCACTTTCAGAATTGGGCTTCCAGGAAAATATAAGTCAACTTTGTTGTGCAAGAACAAATTTCATTTTTTTCTACTTGCTAACTTCCAGTTTTGGCTCAGAAATAGCCATATCGCTCTTATTGCTAGATCTTCCACCTTTTGGCGTAAAGGATGAAAACAATGGATAATGAAACAAACTGCTGCAAAATATGGCCCTTGGCATTCAATGATGATCCATTTAGGTGGTACTTGTGAGCTGTAGATGTCTTGTTGGAACTTATAAAATGTAGTTTGCTGCTATCTGTGACACTTTTAGTTATATTGCTTGCGTGGGTACACCAGCAATGTGACACACTTCATGGCCTTTAGATGTTTTTGGCAACAATTCACTTATCGTATGTGTTATTGTGAGGCTTGGGCTCATCACTCGCATTATAAATACCTATCTTTAGCGGATCCTTCACCAGGTATGGGTATTACAAACAAATGAGCTCACAACATGTGATGCAGTGATTGTTATTACAATGAAGTAATATGCCAATGTTCACCACACACAAAAAAAGCAGAAAATTTGTACAAAATATCATGTACTCTGTTTTCTTGGCGGAGCCTCTCTCCAAGCCAGCAGAGACGACACTGCATGCTTGACATTCCTGCGTCACTTTTGTGGTACCTACAGTGCACATGTTTAGGGATTCCCATGAAATGCAGATTGTGCAAAATCACCTTTGGAAGTGCACCATAGAGCAGAGCCATGGTGCAAATGTCATGTAGGTCATTGGCTCCAATATGGAAAAAAGCAATAGAGGGATGTCTTTTCCAGGCATCGACAAACGAGGAAGTAATAGGGCCTTTGCAGGGGGGAAGTAGCTTGTCTTGCACCATGGCCATATAACATTTACTGCTTCTGTCCTGGTACTACTAAGCATGCTTTAAAAATCCTTGCTCTAGAATGCTCCATGGACTGAACTGTGGCTGTACAACTGAAATTTTCACAGGTGAAAGGGCACTTTAAAAACTATGCCAGGGGAAGGAAAATTGAGTAGAATTTTTATGACCCTGCAATATGTTCATTATTCTCAATGTGTGTGCATGCACATCTGTGTATAGATGTTTGTAATATAAGTGAAGAAATATGCTTACCAGTACAGCATCTTAAAACTATTCTTTATATGAGATGCATGGTCAGATGTTGCAAGTTGGAGTTAAAAGTATTCATTTTGACCGATACAGTTTGGCATTTGCTTAATAATTTCAGCAGTTCCTTGCTTGCCAACAAGCATCCTTGTGTAAAAATTTCTCTGAAACATTTTTTTTTGTCATCTAGTCCTGCTACTCAATGCACAAGGTCAATGAAGATGTATACTTAAAGTGCAGAGGTTCACATACTTGGTTAAAGGTTACTGTACATATAAACATTTTAGTTTTGTTTGTGCATACTGCTGTTTGCTTCCATTCAGAAGCATTGTAAGTGAATACCTAGGAATGTATTATGTTCTGTGTGATATTAAAAGCAATGTTTCATACTGAATATTTCTGTGCAATGTCTGCTTACTAGTGAAATTGTGAATGAGGAAAGGTTTTGACCAACAAACACCTGCTGTCTCTATGCCATTAGTCAACGCTCAAAGATTCAAGAACTAAGAGTAATAACACCAATGCTTGGGCTAGTTGGTTGGCTGACCAGCCCTGACCATGAGGACTAGCCCAGGCTGGTGGACAGGGCATGACGAACAGCCAGGGCCTATGACTTCCTGTAAGGAGGACAATGCCCATCAAGGAGACCCTTGCCCACTCTTAAAGTTTCCATAATACTTAATATTTTCATTAAGTGTAGAAATTGTTAGCAGCTGCTCGTTGTGCAGAATTATCTACTTTCTGTTCAAAGACAAGCATGATTTGGAGCTGTGGCATCTTTTAACACAATCTTCAGAAGCTCTGCAGCCAGATTTCCATAAAAGGTGGTGAATTCGCACTTAGACGTCATCTTTGGCTTTTTCCATGCTTAGCCCAGTTGGACTTTCTAAAATATTAATTAACTGAAGCATAGACTTTGTTGCTTTTAATATGCTCACCCAGGTCAGATCTTTGCATGTATTGCTGTTAACCATTAGGACGTCCATTGGGTTGTCATCAGAGAAGATAATGCACACTTTTCCTAATGTTGCACAACCTGATGTTCACTTAGGTGGACATCCAAGATTTTAAGAATATGAACAGCATTGCCAAGCACCCTCAGCACATGTGCATTGATTCTTATATGGGTGCTTTTTGGATCATGATTGAGACTCATTTGAACAAACTGCAGAAGGAAGCCAATACCTATTGAGAAAGTCAATCCCAATTAGAGTCAAATATGTGCCATGCAATATCTGTATTAGAAGACTGTGCTGCAATCTGACAGAGTTTGGGCCAAAACAGCATAAACGAACAGAGTGACACGATTTTCAAATGGCAGCTTTAAATGTGAACATGTTTCATGCATTGTTTTGTGGCAGATGCCCACATGAGAGTACCTATTGCAATCTTTACACAACTTTCAGCTCAGCTAAACACACTCAAATTCGTTCTTCAAAGAACTGAGGTAAATGTAGACACCTTTCTTGGTGTGTGTTTTGTGTATAGCACGCACACACACACACGCACACACACACACAACTTGATCATTCAAAATTCAAGGTGAATGTTGCCATTGCAACTGAAACCGCACCACACAGCCAAATAAGTGGTGAAGGCATGGCAGAGCCCATAGATTCTTGATGGCTGTATGCCAAGATGTTGATGTACTGCAGTGCTCTTAACTTAGAGAAAATGTGAACATGTTAAACTGGTGGCTCTCTACACACATTTTTTTGTATTGTGTAGCATTTAAAGTCGAAAGGGGAGCCACCCATTCTTTCAGCTAAAAAATTGCTAGGTGCTTTTCCTAGGACTATGGTGGGTGGGAGCCCCTCAAAAGGACACAGCTGTGTCCTCACTGTATAGGCGTGCTATACTGTCCAGTCAGCACCGCATAAACATCAGTTAGCAGCATCCTCAGTGCCACATTTGTTGGTTTTAGGTAGTCAAAGGTATATCTGGGCTGTGCCGCAGGGGGGAAATTGAGAAAATTTCATGCATTGGAGGATTTGCAGCATGTCTTCAGTCACAAAGGAAGCAAAGTGCTCTGCCAAATGCATAGACATCCAAAAAGTGATGGATGCAGTTATGTTGCACTGCACTTTCTAGTATGTACCACTGAAGTCCAACAATGTCAAACTGCAATGGCATACTGTTGTTATATGTTTCTGTCACTTAATGCATGCCAACTTTGTTCCATGGCTTCTGAGCAATGATGCAATCAACTAATCAAACCAATAAGCATATAAATAAGCTATTATTGTTAGCAGCATGGTTGAATCTGTGGTTCTAGTAGGTGTTGACATTGGCTGCCATTAGACTGCTGGCCACAGACATGCTTACTCTGTAAATGCACGTTTCCTCACTGACAAATGACATTGTCAACTGTCAGTCACATTGGCAATTCATGCAGTTGAGTGTATCTAGTCTTTGCATTCCCACACAATGTTTCGCTTATGGAGGACTATATGACCATAATTCTTGAGTTATCATTCATCTGTTTACAGCAAACCACAGTTTCAATAGATGTTTAAACACCGCTTTTTGTCGATATTCTCCTAAATTCATGCTGTAACTAGCTATCTGAACCACAGTTGATTTTGCTTGAATTGGTCTTTCGTCATTGCATTCTGCAGCAATTTTAACTGCGTTATTAGCTTTTGCTTACTTACCTGTGCTGCTACGTCATAAGATATTCCAGTAATTGCTGTAAATTTCTATGTGTCATGTGGCAGCATTCCAGTGTGTGGTGTGGCAACAAATGAAGGGAAAAAAGATATGACCAATTATGGTATTAGAATGTTGCTTTTGCTACAGCCTTGTACATGGCTAAGCAATGAACAGGATGCATTCTCAAAGACGCAAGACAACGGCTACTCTCGGCAAACTTTGATGCATTTCCGTGTAGCTGAGCATCCAAATAAAAAAAGTTGAAGCCTGAACACACAAAGCAAGCAAGAGAAGACCAGCGACAACTCGACTCGATGCAGAGAGCTGCACCTTGGAACTACCCATCCAATTTAATTGCTTGCCACCAGGTGACAGCACAGTGTGTTCAAAGCTCCAGCACATCATGCCCATAGAAATGATTTCCAGAACTGTGACAGCATGAAATTTCTTGTGATAGAACACAAAAGGAGAAATATGATGACCACCCACGCAACATGAAACCTCTATAAAATGTTTTATAGAGGCTTAAAGAGGTTTTAAACGTTTTAAAGACATTTTATAGAAGTTTTGTGTTTCATGGCCTGCAGCGGCAAGTTTTCGGCAATTCAAATTGGAATGTACTCTGAGGATGAGAGTTTTTGGGGATGTGCCGAGCATTGCAGGTCAACCAACTTAAAGGGGTGTGAAAAAACTTGGCAGCCACTACCCTTGTCAAGTGCTATGAAATGCGAAGTGTTGTTTGATCCAAGAAAGGCAGAAGTTCAGGGGAAAATGGAAGCTTGAAGAGATGAAAGATTCGTGAACACGGGGTGTTGCTGGAGCTGACGTTCCGACAAGTGGACTTGTCTTCTTCAAGGCTGCAGTCTTGAACAAGACAAATCCGCTTGTCGAAATGTCGGCTCCAGCGACATCTTGTGTTCACGAAGTCTTGTTTGGTTGTAGAAGGGCACCCACAAACCATGGTAATTTTCTGATGCAGAACTTACACTGCAGGTTATGAAGGTTAAACGTTTATATGACATCACTCTGTTAGAGATGATTATGTACTGGTAGAGTATGTACTATTATGCATATGCACATCCTGATATAATTACTACATTGCTTCACTGACAGTGGTTTTTAACACGTCTCGAGCAGTGACATTGCTGGTCATTCTACTGGTAGATTACACCAGTTATGGTGGAACAAATTGAATGTGTGCAATTGTCGACCTTAATGTGTGCATGTGGAAGAGTGCAGCTGCACTACGAGTGAAATCCAAGAGCGGACGTAACAACTAATTTTCACATTGGCGCTCTACTAGGTGTGAAGGTCGCATTGGGCGCTATCTGGGTGTTAACAGCCTTGGGCTCCAAATGCAGTCCGCAATCATTGTTTCTGATACCGTGTAAGACTGCAGAGCCTTCAGGATCAGCCCATGAAAAGTTGGGTACCCAGCAGAAAAAAAAATTATGGCAGCTTCGCACTAGTGGTGCAAAGTCTGAAGGGAGAGCACAGCTGAGTGGCCTTCCTTGTTTCTTTTTATTTTTTCTATCTGATTCTTGTATGTCTTTTGTAGTTGTTTCTATTTCTCTTTCTCGCTCTCTTTCTTCCCTTTCTTTCTCTCTCTCTTTCTGTCTTGCTCTATTTTTCATACCTCTTTTTCATGTCTGTTTCTTTCTATATCTTTCTCTCTGCTTCTTGCCCTTTCCATCTTGCTCAATGTTTTTTTCTCTCTTTTTCATGTCTGTTTACTTCTCTCTCTTTCTATGTCTCTCTATTTTTCTCTTCCGCCATGATGGTCTAGTGGTTACAGTGCTCAACTGCTGACCAGAAGGTCACGGGATCGCATCCCGGCCGCGGCGGCCGCATTTTCAATGGAGGCAAAAATGCTTGAGGCCCGTGCACTTAGATTTAGGTGCACGTTAAAGAACCCCAGGTGGTCGAAATTTCTGGAGCCCTCCACTACGGTGTCCCTCATAATCATATCGTGGTTTTGGGATGTTAAACCCCAACAATTATATTCTTTCTATTAAAGTCATTTTATTATTCTAGTGTACATTGAAATGGGAAACAGGAAAATATACAGGAAACAGGTAAATATATTGCTTTCTTTCTCTCTCTGTCTTTATATCTTTTTATGTATTTATTCCCTTTATTTCTCTCTATTTTCTATCTCTCTTTTTCACGTTTTTTCTCTCTCTCTTTTTTTCGTTTGACACTCGCACCTGCTGTACACGGTAGTGGGGCTTGCCCAATTCCTGTGGCGCATACCCACTTGAGGAATTTTCTGCTGACACCGCACAAACTATGGCGAGCTACATCAGCTTCGCTGTTAAAAACCAGCCTATTCATTAGAATGCTTCAAATTGAAAGGTCCACTGGACTATGCTAAAGTTGCTGAGTGCAGTCATCTGCTGTCTAGATATTTTTTTGCTATTCAGATTTCTGAGCTAAGCATAGAAAGATATTCTGCACTAATAAAGGAATGGGCATCCTCATAATGTCGTCGTGTAGGTATGGTGGGCAGCTACGGTATGGTGCCATGCACCTTTCGTCGTCCTCATCCCATGCACTGGGAAACATTGAAAATGCTGTATGCCAGGTGTGAGGAAGAGGTAATCCCATTTATCATGCTGCTTAAAACACTAAATTTCTAGTATACAAGGGATGAACTGCTTCAAAATGTGATGAGTGATATAGTTCAGAAGCATATCTGAACCAGTACTGCCATTCAAAGGGCTCGTTGCTTTACCAATGAATTTTACATGCTAGATCATTCACAGGAGAAATCATCTGCAAGATGGTGTACTTGCAAGCAAGCCTTGAGATCAAGGATGCTGCAAACGTATTATTCTTCACAGGGTAGGCATGCAGGCTGAAATAAAATGATACAGCCTACACAACATCTTAGCAGGCAACACTATGGAGGCTCTTTCGCTGCTTGCATCTGTGATCCAAACTTGGTGCACCACATATGAAAGATTGGTATGTGGCATGTAATTTGATGTAATGTTCTCGTCTTTTTATGCCACAAAGTCAGATATACTAATTACTTGAAAAGGCGTCGCATATGTGAACTTGCCAACCAATCAAGCAGCGAGACATATTTCTCTGACCAGCAACCACAGAGCACCAATTGTGGTTGTGACCATAATGAAGTATGTACAAATGCACAAATGATAAATAGTTTGATGTAACTGTCGGTCTATTTAACAGGAATTGTTATATATGAAGCAGTTATTCCATAGAAGCTGTCGTAAGCCTAAAACAACTGACAGCAAAATCTGCAGGGTGATGCTTCTAGAACTAGAGATAATTTTATGCTATGTGGCTGTGTTTGATTTTTCTTGCACTGATGCATAGTCTGTATTTTGCTCTTGACTATACATGTAGCAAGCAGTGCAAATGCGAGGTTTTGGTGCTCTGAAAAGCACCAAAAGTGGGTTACCTTGCAGCCACTGAACTATAAGCAAAAGTGACATGGCATAAGGCAGTGTAAAAACTTTTGCAAGGAATGAGGAATGTTTCATATATTGCTGCCCCAGTTTCTTTGCTTCAGAATTGTTGCCGTTTTATATACTAGAATACAGTGCTTACCAAAATATGCAAGTCAAATTTTCTTGCATATTCTTCTGCAAGGCTTGAGACATTGGTTGAAATTGACAATTTCTATGTATAAAGAACTGGGCACTTTTGCCCATTTCTTGGAAAAAACCATAACTCATAAGACATGTCTGCTGTACAACAAATATCACAGCTAATTAAGTAAGGTTGGCATTCATACACCATAATGAAAATGATGGGGAGGGTGACGTATATAAACCTTTATTCCAAAAGGAATATGAAAAACTAAAATTGCATCCTAAAATTAATAAAAAGCTTAGGCTTGGCTTGTATGAATATAGGTGCCAAGCAAAGCCTGGTAACACATTAGTTACAACTCAAAAATGGAAAACAATAAAAATGAAGGCTCTCTTGCTCTTACCAGCACACACTAAATTATATGTGTTTCATCGGAACTTCCATGGTAATACATAAAGCACAAGGTTTTGCTTAGCACAAAGCTAACACACTGCTAGCAAATCACCCCGACTCTGACAAAACCTGCCTTGCCCATGCTTGATCTTGTGAGTGATCATGCTGATAATTTAGGCAAAAAAATAAAAATAATGCGCACAGAAGAGTGAAGATGAAAGACATAATAATGAAGATAGTGTGGCTGCTTTGCAGAAATTAAGTGCAATTAATTATTCCAAAATGAATATGAACAATTAAAATAGCATCTTGCAATTAACAAAAAGCTTAGGCTTGGCCATGGGTGTCGGCAGGATTTGTTCTTGGGGGGGGGGGGGGTGCAAACCCATGTTGCATCGCGGCTGGAGGAGGGGGGTGGGAAGCGCTGACGTAGCTTGGGTGGGGGGCAGGTGCTAGTGTGGCCTGAGGGGGGCAAGTGCCCCTTTTGCACACCCCCCCCCCCCCTGCCGACGCCCATGGGCTTGGCTTGTATGAATATAGATGCCAAGTAATGTTTGGCAACACCATGGCTGCTCGATAAAGAAAAAGGTGCGGCTTGTTGTGTCGCGCTGAAACACGTGGACACAAGTAGGAACGCTGTGTTGACAGTTTCGTCTGCACTGGTGCTAGTAGACGTACAGCCACAAGCCTTTAGAACAAAAAGACACAAAAAACGCGGGTTCTGGCGTGTGCGAGATGCTGTATCCTGACATATGTGGGCATGCCGAGGAGCCGCTGCGTTTCATGGTGTCCTTGAACGACAGTAAAGGTTGTCAACGTCGGCGACCACAAATTTTTGTATGGCAATGAATGGTATGAGAAGTCCAAGTGGTGAAATAAGAGATCATTACACCGTATGATGAAGTAGTGCACTCTTGACAGGGACAAAGGGGACAAGATAGACATGACACTCGCTACTATCTTGTCCCCTTTGTCCCGGTCAAAAGTGCGCTACTTCACCATACGGTATAATGATCAGTAACCAACTAGTCCAGCTCTCATCACTATTGAAAAATAAAAGATCTTTGTTTTCGAAGAAAGTAGTGCATACAGGGTAGTGTTGGTGAGCTGATTATCAATATTTTTCGAAGAGTTCGAGGCCCCTCAAGAAAACCTGCAACACAAGGACACTCGAGTTTTCTTTAAACAACCTTGGTGCAACCAGTCTTGTGGCGCCACAGTGGCAACATGCTCAACATAGCAGTTCCAGCTGCTTTCGAGGGATGTAACAGGCCACACCGTTTTTTTTTTATCGAGCGGCCATAGCAACACACTTGTTACAGCTCAAAGATGGAAAACAATAAAAAACAAGAAGACGCTCTTGCTCTTATGAGCACACACTACATTATATGCATTTCATCAGAACTTCCATGCCAATACATTAAAAGAGGAAATATAACGCTAACACACTGCTTGCAAATCGCCACGAAGCTGACAAAACATGTATTGCCCCTGCTTGTGTGATCATGCTGATAAAAAAATTAGGCCAAGAAATATAATAAATAAAAAATAATGCACACAAAAGAGTGAACATGAAAAACATAATAATGAAGAAAGTGCGGCTGCTTTGCATAAATTAATTGCAAACATCGCTGAAATAATCTTAAGATGGCATGTGAAAGAAAACATATTTGAGCATCAACATCAGACAGATGCTGCAATTAGCCTGTATGCTTCTGACCATTTCGGAAATGCAATGTGCTGTTGGAAGCATGGCTAGGTAGAGATTGGCAGTGAATTCAAACAAAACATCCTCTAATTAGCCACACTCGTAGACAGCCAAGGTCTTAATGGCTTGCACACTCTAAAACGCGGAATGTTGGGAGAAAAAAGACATACTAGCTAACTAAATAAGTTCATTTTCCCCCATTGAAGCACGAACTAATAGGTACTAAAGGTGCCATTGGTTAAAAAAATTCAAGCAGAGGAGTATGCGATTCTATGGAGATGGAATGTAGCTCATAAATGACACACAGTCATGCTAAAAGCCCTTTCTTTTACCATAGAACGACATCCTCCATTTTGAAAAATTTCAAGGTTTTAGCTAAAAAGTGCATTGACAGTACAGATGGTTTCTTACACATTCCACACAGATAAAAATAAAAGCAACTCTTACTGTCCCTGAATATTGACCATTAAAAAGTAAGAATGTGCAGTTGTCTTGCTGCATTATAGAACTAACATATTTTCAATGTTTAAATTTTGAATCTACAAGGAGCATGGCCTGAGAACATCGAATGATACACTGAACCAAAAGACAGTGGAAAGAAGTGACAGACACTAGAGTTTCAGGGGAAAAAAAATGAAACATGCAAGCTACCATGCTTGCATAACCAACACACGCTGGAACTTTTAACCACAACAGAGGTGAAATGAACAAAATGTAATGTGAACAAAATGAATTGAATTCTTTTGTAATTAGTTGACAAGTAAATTTTGTACATGAAATTTTACCTCCGTTGAAGAGTGCATGGTGTTCTGGCAAATGAAGCAGCGATGAACATCAATGCTTTTAGTTTGTATTACCAACATACATGCATTTAACTTCACTGTGTAATAAGTGCACCACAGCAGGAACACGCTAAAGTACCATGGGGATGGTCGAGAGCCAGACTTAAGCACAATGATAGTACATTATCACAGAAAACCTGGCACACACTAACCAGTTCCTCATCTCGACACACTTCACCATGGAGAGCCAATGTCTAGTTCAGGTGCAAAAGACAGTGCATTTGCAACACGTGCCCAAGTGTCATCGGAAGTGTTTGCATTGTTGTCTGTGGCAACAAGTTCTTGTTCTTGTATGACTGACAAATTCACTTTTCCATTATGCAATAAATTATCCTTGAGAGGGAACAGTTCTATGATGCAAGGTGGACAAATAATGTCAGCTGGCACCGAAACATCAGTTATCACCCTAGCCATTCGCCGGGATAATGACTTTGGTATTATTGCAGTGCAACCCTGTGGTCGTCTTGCTCTTGGAGGTTTTTTTGCACTTCTACGTTGTTTTGAAGATGAACTCTCATCAGATGAAATGTCAAGTTCTGATTGAGATGAATCAAAGCTATCGTCCGAACGTTTTTGTTTTCGTGCATTTGTGCGCGAATGCTGATCACGTAGTTGTCTTTTTTTGGCTGATGAATTTCCACAGGAACCAGTCAGCTTTTTTTTGTGGCCCTTTCCCAGTGGTTTAGTGGAGTTCTGATTTTCTGTTGGAGGCACTGGCAACAAGTCCTGCATAGAAGATGCATCAGAGTCATTGTCTGCAGATGGGTCCACAGATGACCCTGCAGATGGCTTTGCACACGCCTCAGTGTCAGAGTTCTCTGGAGAGGTCTTGTCTTCTGATGAAATTTCTTCCTCATCAGGGCTGTATGTAGGATCCTCATCAGAACTTTTAGCAGCTTTTCTGCCATCTGACAAGTCATCCCTGTCAGAACAGTCTTCACTGTCTGATGAAATACATTCAGCCAGAATCACATGAGGCTCAAGAGGATCTTTGATACCTTTACACGCTGACTTTTGTGAGCCAACCACTGTCACATGTGGGTCATGAGTAACACCACCTGATTTTCCTACAGTCACAGGTGTGACAGGAGTAGCTGTGTCAACTTCAATCGGCTCGTCGTCAGAGGAGCTAATAATGATTTCGTCTTCGATAGTAATTGCAGGAATGGAGGCGGCAGCATCCTTGTACTGAAAGGTGCCCAGGTCTTTCCCATCCCAGTGCAGACGAAGCATGCGATCCTTAAAAACCATTTCTTGGCTTACTCTGCTCATAAGGAATGTTTCAATGCCTCGTCTGATATCTTGTAGCGACAGTGTAGAAACTTCATCAGAGCTGACAATAATACGGTCCCACGAGTTATTCAGTACATCTCTACGATGTGTGCAAGTGGAACGCTGCTTTTCATTGTGCGTGCTTTTGTCAAAACGAGCTTTTTGTGGCTGAGTTGAGGAAGGTGTGCCAAGTTCATTACGCATCCAGACTTGTGTATGGTACTTCTTGACGCGCTGTATGGTTTGATTAGCACTCACGTCTGCTTTTTGAGGTGCTGCTAACAAATGTGGCTTCTTTTTACTTTTTGGAACGTTGACTTTATGCACTTGATTGCCTGTTGGTAACCCATTACCCTGCTGAATCGTAGATCCCTGCATTGTAGTTTGGACAACCACAGCAGACTGCACCGATGGCTGAATAAGACTAGACTGCCCGAGCCTATTAGCTGCCTCAACTGCTTGCAGTTTGCCGACATCCATACCTTGAGCACCTTGTGGCATGTTGGCTAGACTGCTATTACTCATTGGCAGGTTATTAACATGCTCCTGATGAACTGAACCAGGCTGCTGGCTTGTCTGGACTAATTGCTTGCCTGGTTGTACATTTTTGGACGTTGAAGGAGGAACCATTTGAACATTAGGAGTGCCTGAAGGCAGTGTTGCATCTTCAAGTAATTGATTCGGTGCTGAGCTTGATGACAACCGTTGACTTAAGCAAGCAGAATTAATCACAGGTGATGGAGAACACAAGTTCGACTGCTGGCTTGAAGTACTTGACTGCAAGTTCGCTGCACTTCCGGTCAACGGTGGATGGCCCATGTGAACGATATTTGAATAACCTGAGGTCAGTGCTGCAGCTGTATTCATGACTGCAATCAAAGGTTGTGCCGGCAGCGATTTCGTGGGCGCTGGCATCTGGATCGAGTGGGCAGTATCAATCGCAGGTGCAAGAGGCATTGAACTTTGTTGCTCGCTTGGTTGAGCTGCCTGTATGATCGGCAATGCACTCTCTGTTGACGGAGAGTGAATTACGCGAACAAAGCTTTGATAACCCGAGGGTGCTGTATCCAAAATGCGGGGCTCTTGCGACAGCGAATCTGTAGATGTCTGAAGCTGGTTAAAGCATGCCGGAAGCACGTTCAGTGACGCTGAGTTAAGAGTTATTGGCAGCAGTATTTTAATTTCAGCTACTGCAGTGCTCACTTGGGAGTCCACATGTGACCTCCTCTCGTACTTACGGTCACTTGTGTTCTTTCGAACACGCGGCACGCGGTCACCATCAGGCGGCATAATAGGAGTCGTGTTGGCCTCTTCTTCAGAAGAACTCAGTCTAGCTGCACCAGCTGTGGTTACGTTTCCAAAGATTTGAAGGCGATCGCCGCGAATATCAGGCGGGCGCGCGGGGCTCGCAGCTAAGCTGACGACGCCCGTGATGACTGGTATTGAAAAACCTTGATTAGGCTCACTGCGTTCTTGTTCCGAAGGCAGGCGATTTTCATCCATCTTTGCAGTTAGCAGTCGGGGGTGAGAAGCGGTGACGCACCGTATTCAGACACCAACAAAGTTAGCATCCCTCACGCAGTCGCCGCAAGTTCCACTCGCCGTTTAGGGCCAGTAACTTGCTGGTCACAAATGAGAAACGCAGGACATGCACACCAATGAATGTTCAATGCGGATGTTGTGGACGCGAGCGCCGGCATCAAGCGAATTGTAGAGTGCAGACGCATGTAGACAACGCAGAGAACGCGCGGCGAACGCGCTGCCCTTTGAGCACGCGCCTACAACGGACTTTCCTGTTGTAAATGTCTGAAGGTGTGCGCTACTTGCAGCCAGCCAAAATTGCAAGTGAACTCTCATATAACGCGTAAACGGCGGCCGACCTCTTCGTAACGTTGTTAAAATACTGTAAGAACCCAGCATTCGATTCGCACTTTCGGGATTTCGGCGGCGCGTATGTATTGAGTGTGGACAAATGCCGCAAGCAAGATCGCCGCAAGTTCGATTGTGTGTGATTGTGTGCGCCATCTAGGTTTGAAGTGTAATTGTCATTGGCAAAATATAAGCAATTTGTAGCGCTATATTAATTTGTTGCATCTGACTCTAGGTCAGAATGGACATTTTATTATAGTTCCTAGAATATACTGGAATATTTTAGGCGCTATCATTTTACCAGAGGATAACAAAAGAAACTCGACGAGGGCCACAGAAAGAAGAGGAAAAAATCTAGGGACTTTGGGGGCACACAGTGCGCGATGGCACTAAAAATAACATGAGAATCGGATAAGAAACAGGGATAGCAGATAGTGCTGATGCCATTCAGGTAAAAAAAAGTCACGGTTTCGCAGCAACTCCTTTCGCATCCAACATGGCCACTCAACAAAACGCTGGCATAAGAAAACACGACAGCAGCAGCGAGCCATGCAGCGAGCGAAGCGACCTTCTTGCTGTCTATCGCTTCATCGCAAACACGGCCGCAAACACAGCGGCGAGACCAGTACGTACTGTGAAGATAACCCATGATAACGGGAGAGTATTTCGGCCGCGCGTTAAAAAAGTGCGGCCGGTGCGGCCCTCTGGCGGGGGTCTGGCCGTTGCCAGGGGAGAGTATTTCGGCCGCGCGTTAAAAAAGTCACGTGGTACACAGAGCTGCTCCGCGCGCGGCGGTCGCGGTTGCCTAGACGACGAAGACGCGGCCGCGGCGGCACTCCGACCGTCGTTGGGTTCTGCCGGTTCTGCGGCAGTGCCATGTTTGCTTTGGCATTACAACGTATTCAGTGGGCATTGCGATGAAGCAGTAACTGATGAGCTGCACGTCACAGCGCACAAATGCAACATTCAAGGGTAAAATTTAGCACAGCTTCACTGACTTGGCGTCGCGAAGACTGATGAAACTGCGGAGCTGGTGCCTTTTCCTTGGCTTTGGGGTGCGTTTTTTACTAAGTACTATTTTAGCTGTCGATACAGCGATGATAATATGCGCCGCTAAACGGTCCGTGAGCTCCTGCTTTGGCCACTCGCAAGTCAGGATCGGATTCCCTTCGTTGCTGGGCGGCCGACGTCTCTCTTCCCGACGAGTTTTGTCGTGCAGTTGCGGCGACACGCCTCTCTCACTCGAAACTCGGGGTCGGCCCGTCATCGTTGGGCCCATTGGGCTCAGTGCGAGCAGTCCGGCCGCATTAGAATTAACACCACAATTAAAGCACGATATGCAACACGTACGAACTGACGGTCGGATGTCAACAACAAGCATGCACGCTAGCAATAAACAATGATGTGCGTCTATCCTGGCCTCTCCTAACTCCATCGCACAGTAGTCAGGGAACACCAAGCCCAGCTTTTTACTCTGCCAAAATAACATAACACTACCGCAGAAGGGGAGCGCATACTATCGATACGATGGCCGGAGCCACCGCGTCTACGCGTCTCCGTCGCCTCTGTCTCCGTCTCGCCGGTCTCGCTCGCCTGGCAACGGCCAGACCCCCGCCAGAGGGCCGCACTTTTTTAACGCGCTGCGGAAATACTCTCCCCGTTGCCAGGCGAGCGAGACCGGCGAGACGCGTAGACGCGGTGGGGCGGTGGCTCCGGCCATCGTATCGATAGTATGCGCTCCCCTTCTGCGGTAGTGTTATGTTATTTCGGCAGAGTAAAAAGCTGGGCTTGGTGTTCCCTGACTACTGTGCGATGGAGTTAGGAGAGGCCAGGATAGACGCACATCATTATCTTTGTTTATTGCTAGCGTGCATGCTTGTTGACATCCGACCGTCAGTTCGTACGTGTTGCATATCGTGCTTTAATTGTGGTGTTAATTCTAATGCGGCCGGACTGCTCGCACTGAGCTTACAAGAGTGCCCCCTACCTCTAGGCCGCACACCTTGATTTAACAGCACTAACATTGTTTCATTTCGTTGTTGCTGCAAGTATAAATTCTGAGTGAACAAAGCAGTACAAAAGCGTGCACTGTCGGCGCAGAGCATTACGACGTTCGGCGACGAGTATGGCGAGTACGAACAAGGTTCTGTCTTCGGGAGAAGAAGCGGCGCGGCGGGAAATATGATGGGAATTCGCTAGAGCATATGGGCCCAACGATGACGGGCCGACCCCGAGTTTCGAGTGAGAGAGGCGTGTCGCCGCAACTGCACGACAAAAACTCGTCGGGAAGAGAGACGTCGGCCGCCCAGCAACGAAGGGAATCCGATCCTGACTTGCGAGTGGCCAAAGCAGGAGCTCACGGACCGTTTAGCGGCGTCATATTATCATCGCTGTATCGACAGCTAAAATAGTACTTAGTAAAAAACGCACCCCAAAGCCAAGGAAAAGGCACCAGCTCCGCAGTTTCATCAGTCTCCGCGACGCCAAGTCAGTGAAGCTGTGCTAAATTTTACCCTTGAATGTTGCATTTGTGCGCTGTGACGTGCAGCTCATGCAGTCACTGCTTCATCGCAATGCCCACTGAATACTTTGTAATACCAAAGGAAACATGGCACTGCCGCAGAACCCAACGACGGTCGGAGTGCCGCCGCGGCCGCGTCTTCGTCGTCTAGGCAACCGCGACCGCCGCGCGCGGAGCAGCCGAGCAGCTCTGTGTACCACGTGACTTTTTTAACGCGCGGCCGAAATACTCTCCCCATGATAACCGCACTCCTTCCCGCACGAGACTAAAAAGCCACCTAAACATCACCCAATGTTAGCGGTGTAAGCATGTTTCATGTTGGCTACCTTGTGCTGCCGAGCAAAACTAGCGCCGTGGTGTACCCAGAAATTCCCTAGTCAAGTTGACGAGAGCAGAGATAGAGAGGCGGAGTTGAAACTTTTTGTTTGAAACTTGATGGCGTGTCTTCTTTAAAGATTTTGTATATCTGTGTTACCTCGCAAGTATGCGCTTAGAAGTGACTGAGATTGCTAAGACTACCAGCAGCCTCAAGTACGACGAAGCGCGAAAGACAGGGACAGAAAAGGCACACATACAACCACACATACTGCGCTACGTGTGGGTGTATGTGTGCCTTTTCTGTCCCAGTCTTTCGCACTGCTCCCTTAAGTTATGTTGAACCAACTAGCCAACAAGTTCACTCTTCAAGGTATCAGTGGTGTTCCGATGTAAGCGCATGGTATAACTCAGTGCGCTCCAGAATGAGGGATTTGCCTTGTTAAGCTTCACCGTTGCACAGTGGCGTTATGCGAAGAAAACTAAACGTCACGCTGTGAAGCTCTAGCCCTTCGTGGCCGAGAAGGGTTCGCTGCCGCAAAGTGGTTGATAAAACATTTACGGCTTCGAAGCAACTGGCGTATTTTCGATTCATAATAATGGATATATCGAATTATTTCGCGATCCCCTTCGAATCCAATGTGTCCGACGGTCGTCAAGTGAGGTGAAACTTGAAGCACTCGAGAGCGTGCTTTGCGTTAAAATGTCTGTGTATGCCCTGCTTTATGTTACCTCGCGAGTGTTCGCTTGAATTTATACAGATTGTTAAGACTATCAGCAGTGCTAAGAAATCCATCATCTGCGCATTTATTATTTGACCTGAAAGGTAGCAGCTGGCGTTTGATGCAGACATCCGTAGCGGCGCCTCGTCGCAATTGTGCAGAAAGTTCCCTATGCGAGCACGCTTCAGACCACCTGATTCATTGGTATCTTGTAATAATCTCTGTTGGCATACTTAACTTTCTCCATGACACTATTCCAAGCTGTTTCAAAAAGTGACTTGGTCTGTTCTCTAATGTAGAGGTTTGCTGCTAATTCGTTTGCGTGGCAGATAGAAGAATTGAAGAAACCTTTACTATGCACTTGCGCATTTATTAGACGTTTGCGTGCTCGCATGGTGACTGCGTGGAGACTGCGTGGGCGCCTTTTTTGTAATTAAAGAAGACAAAGCATCAGCTAGTAACGTATGTGGCAGTTACGATTTCCCTGCGGGTGGGCTTCGCTGCACAACGAATCGTCGATGCACAGTACATGCTTTGTGGCATAACACAGCTGCAGTGCCATAAAGCTGACTGTAGTGAATCTGTCATCTTGTAGCACGTATATATAATGTAAATACATAGTGCATTGAATCCAAGGGGCAGTGCAAGCATGGCGTAAACAAGCAGGGTACGAGTCAAAATATGGGCGGCGTGAGCAGCACAGATTTCTTTGCGCTCCACAATGAAGGAATTGCTTTGTAAGTTTTACCGCTACACAGGGGTGTAATGCGACGAAAACTAAATGCCATGCTGTGAAGCTTGCTACCTGCGGCTGCAATTAATTGCCGGAAAGACGTATCGCCAGGTTGCTTCAGTGGCGCAAAGTGTTGTCTGGTCCGATACGTACACGTTTCACACGAGCAGGTTGATGAAGAATAAGTAATGGGAAAACTTCAACGGCTTCACAACAGCTTTAGAATGAACAATTGTCTCGAGGGACAGTCAGAGACGCATTAATATTTATTGATATATACTGAGTATGTGCAGCACAATGAAACGAAGACAGGAGAAGACACATAAACGACATAGACTGCATGGCTATGTCGTTTATGTGTCTCCTCTTGTCTTCGTTTCATTGAGCTGCGCGTACTCAGTATATATCAAGAGATGTACCAACTATATTTAAGCTTCAGACAGGCATTTTATGCATTTTTAATTACGGGTATATCGAACTATTTAGCGATGCCATTTGATTCCGATGTATGCGAGTTTTACTGTATATACACTTAGCCGACAGTGTGCATTCGTAACACATTGGTCGGTTCAGCGAAGCATTATGTGGTGAGGAGCATTGATTTTCCTGGCGTAAACAAAAAGTCACAGTTTCGCCGCAAGGGCGAAGCAATGGATGCGATAGCAAGGAACTAATGCTATACGAAGTGAGGCTCGCCAATGGATACTCTCAGTTTGAACATCGCTTCTGTTGCAAAGGCGGCCGAAGCAGCGAAGGAAACTAGCGTGCTTCAAGTGTCGAGCTGTGACACTTGATAGTTCGCGCTCATCTTCTGTTTGTTCGTTTAGCGGCGTCCCTTGAGATCGAGTGACTTTCGTACGCTCCGTAACATGAGCGCGGACATCACGGTGAAAGCGTGAAACATCCCTCTTCCCCTCACCACGAGAAAACCGCGCGAGCAGACAGCGGAAGCGCAAGCTTCTCCCATGCGCAAATATAAGAAGAAGCGAGCGAGCGAGCCGACGACTTTTAAATACGCCCGTCTACAGGGACTTTACGCCCGTCGGGCTCCTAGCACCATCTCGCTGGTAATGAAGAAACGCTTATTATCGCCTGCTGTCTCCGAGTCCGTCCAGCGCTAAAGGGTGTGTATATAACGCTCGCCGTTAGCTACGTGGAGGATCTGCGTTTCGTGGCGTAGTGGATAGCGCCGCTCGCTGCGGAACAAGAGGTCCCTGCTTCGATTCCGCGCTTCGGAAGCATTTTTCTGAATTATTTTTCTTTGGGGCTTTTATATATATATACATACTTATACATATACGGTGCATGACGGCGACGGCGACGGCAAAATCCAGCCGAGACTGTCCATATAATTGCTATCGCAATAATACTTTTTTTCGTTATATGATATTTAGGAGATCTTGGTGCTTCTGTATAGCACCGGCTACTCCTTTTCACTGATGATAGAGTATGTGAAAAGCACAGCAATGAAAAAAAAATATTTCATTAAGAACAGCTAGGCAAAAAAGGTTATTCACAATGGCACGTCGGCTTGATACCGCACGGCGCACGCATGCGATGGGAGCCATGCATGCATATGCGACATATATCGGTTGAGGATGGCCTAGATCCATCACCACGATGTGTTCGGTAGGCACCGGGAACTCCACTGATCTGATGAGAAAATAAGCAATCTGCATCGCTGCGCCTAATACACACATATACTGTGCTCCAAGTAGGGAGGCCGGCTTCGGCGTGATGCTCGTTCGCGTGGTGGTTCGATCGCCACAAGCATTTGTTTAAAACAAGCAATAATATTGATTATTCGGTGACTCTCACGGAATATTGGAGCTAAACGTTTTTCTAAGGCGCCTTTTGGGAAAAGCTGGCTTTTCTGGAACCACAAAACAAGGCCCAAACAGCAGCTCATGTTCCGATCATGTCTCAAACTTCGTCGTCCAAAAAGAACCATCTTCGTAAACTAATGCGCTTGATACGGCAGCAAGGTTAACACAAAAATGAAACCTAATGGACTGTGCGGCTACGCCTGCGCAGTGATCTCAGCTGAAACAAAACTGATTCCCCCTCCTTGCGAACTGCGTAACCCTTAGTCAAAAAGTGGCCCTTCCCAAAGAAAGCAGCAAGTATGCACCTTAATTCGTGCGTCCATTAAATCAAGCCACCTGCACTTCCATGGTTAAATCGCATGATCGACGTCTCGCACGCACAGCCACGGGACTAGGCTAGGTACATCTCGCTTGGAATTTCCTAGGGACAGCACCAAAAAGTGGTCTGGCAACGCGGACATGTTTTGGTGGCTTTTTAGTCGCTCCCCTCCTTCCCATGGGTATAGTGCCTAGAATATACTATACCATGGGCCTTTCGCGCGACAAAGACGGCCGGCGCGCTGGGCGCGCTTTTTTTTTTTTATTGGCACCAGTATGCCCTACGGTATACGTTAAATAAAAAGGTACAGCGGTTTTCTGGATAACATCCAGGAGCGGTCGATGGAGAGGACCGTGCTTGACCGTACGTCCAGCGCGCTGTCAGATGGTCGACCGGGGTCGTAGCCAAGGCGGCCAAGGCCGTATATATAGGTGGCGGTCTAGTGGCGGGTGCGGGCCCGGACA
Source organism: Rhipicephalus sanguineus (assembly GCF_013339695.2). NCBI lineage: Eukaryota > Metazoa > Arthropoda > Arachnida > Ixodida > Ixodidae > Rhipicephalus > Rhipicephalus sanguineus. The sequence goes on from NC_051176.1 coordinate 179,309,698, forward strand.
GCCCCCCCCCCCCCCCCCCCCAGGCATGCGTGCGCACGATTGGGGCAGGGGGGGCGCAAAGTCTGCCCCATACTTTGATCAGTCGGACCTAGCTGTCCCGTCGTTGTTTAAAGAGAACAATAATGGCGGCCAAAGGCCCCTGATGTTGCATTCCAAGAACTACATGTTTACTTCAGGAAAACAGCAGGAAGTGGAAGATGGAAGCTTGTGATGAAAAAATCCGTAAACAGGGGGGGGGGGGGCCTCGAGCCGACGTTTCGACAAGTGGACATGTCTTCTCCAAAGCTGGAAGTTCTACCCTTGAAGAAGACAAGTCCACTTGTCGAAACGTCGGCTCGAGCACCCACCCGCTGTTTACGGATTTTTTTCATGTTTTCTTCAGGAAAGCCAGGGTCTAAAGGCTAGGCCATTGTGCGTGAGAAGCACGTCATCGCTTCATTTTCATTTTTTTTTTCTATCCATTGTGAAGCATGTCCTTTAGACTCGACCAACGGGGTTGAGGGGGGCGGGGGCGCTGCGGTGAAACTTTGAACCCCCCCCCCCCTAATGGGGAACCCTGCGAACGTCTACGCCCCCAGGCATATCAGGCGTGCGTAGAGGGGGCGCAGAGGGCCGCCCCCCCCCCCCCCCAGTCACATAAGAGGTGGGGGGGGGGGGGTCGCAAAGTCTGCCCCATACATTGACTTAATAGGGAGGGGGGCACTGCTATGAACCTTCGCCCTCCCTGAAGGGGAACCCTGCGCACGCCTATGCCCCCAGGTGGTGATCTAGCGTTGCCTCTGCAGCTGGGGCAGCGCAGAAGGGGTGAGGCTGTGCACCGGAAATTGTCCGGATGACAATTGTCAAGGCAGACCCTCCTGAGCGCAACCTCCTTTAGGCGAAGAAGGTCCGATGCACGCGGCGGGATGAGTGCACACGTGGAGCGTTGAGTGATTCTTTGTGGGGCAAGCTAGTCCTTTGGGGACAGCCGAAATAGAGGTAGCGGGTGGCTGGCGTGGCCGGCGCACTTGCTTTCCACTAGAAGCGTTCGTCGCCTGCGCTCGCACGCTTTCACTCGCGACGTGCGGGGCGATGTTATATCGATTTGGACTTTGTACGGAACACCGTGGTTGCGCCGATGGCTATGCATGGGCGTGTGTTGGATCACATAAAAATTTTTAACTGAACGGTCCGGGACAAATTCTCAGTGACGGCGCAGGACACGGGACGCTGTATGAAAAGTCGGGACAGTCCTGCAAAATCTGGGATGGCTGGTAGCCCTAATCGCAATTATATGGATACTCTCGGCACGTTTTTGATACAACGCGCGCTTCACGCTACAGAACACGAAGTTGGCACGAATCGCACGCACGAAGCAACGTTATGGTGGCTAGCGGCGGCTGCGAGGGGCTTTAGCCACTTTAGCTTGCAAGCCATTGCAAGCAGGAAATCGGGGCGAAACTGGTGCCCGCTGGAGCCACGGTATAGTGCCTAGAATATTCTAAGCACTATAGTCACGGCGAGCAGAGCTGCAGGTAAAGCTGAACATCCGCGTGAAGTGCGACAACTTTTACGAGTACATTCTCCAGCAAGAGAAAATGTTGCCAGCAGCACGTAGCCACCTGAAGTACCACTTCAAGATGCCGCAACAAAGACACAGTGGATTTGTCTGGAAGATACCGCAATAAAGAAAACTGATTTTGCTGGCTCCCGATGTTAGTGTACCCTTCCCCTTTCCCCCCACTTCGTCTCGACTTCCTTCATTGAAGAGTTGGTAACCCTAATTGCTATTGCAGCAAATGTAAAATGGACCTGGCCGGGCCACGTAATGTGTAGGACAGTGAGAGTGGATGTGACGGATGCCGAGGAATGGGAAACGCAGCCAGGAGCCACAGAGTGTTAAGTGGGGCAATGAAATTAGGAAATGTGCAGGCATTAAATGGAATATGCTCGCAGGACAGGACATCAGGAGGAGAGGCCTTCAACTTGCAGAGGACGTAAAGCAGGCTGATAATGAATGACAAGCAAAATTGTAACGATATTAATTTGTTGTATACAATCAACTGGTTAGAATCACTCGCTCAATTTCCATGTCACTCATAATGCATACCGAGCGAGTTGGTTGATCATCATCATAAAGCAAATACTGCTCACACTTCACAGGGGTACAGAATGGGATGACAGGGCACAGGCACTGAACTGTTAGTTCAGTGCCTGTGCTTTGTCTTCCTGTTCTGTGTCCTTGGGAAGTGAAGTGTCCACTGTTTTTGTTCCACATCACTAACAAAAGAGAGATAGTTCACCGACAATTAATGCAAAATTTGAGCATAGCTGTATGCACGCATGTATGATTACACACCACTGCCTATTTTTCACACATACTCTTTGTCCAAGACATATACACTCCTCTCGGAGTCCTTGATAGTCATGAAGGAATCCTTGTGGTTGGAGAAACAGAATGTTTGACCTGATGCACCAAATGCTTGGTTATCAATGATGAGGCCTATGCAAGTGTTTCGAGAGGTCGTAACAGTAGGAGGAGCTATGAGGGAGAGGAACGAGATGTTCTCGTGCATAAGTAAATGGATCGCAGTTTTCGTTGTCTTTATATCTAAGTCAAACCCCCCATAGTACTAAATCAAAACATTGATATATACATAAATTTTGAGGGCAGAACGAAACATATTTCAATGAAGTTTCACCGTTAGTGTTATGCCAACACTCTTTACGAGTGGATGTTCAAGCATGGCAAACTCATTCAGATGCAGTCACAGGTCCACCTATGAAGTCTAAGAGATGTCTAAACATTACAAAATTCTTTAGCTTTCGGAGGAACATAAAATTCTTTGGGCATGCATTAGAAAGTTCTTGAGCTTTTTTAAAATCAGCTGTATTTAAGAAGCATTTGCGTGGTGTTGATGTTGGTAGGACATACGTTGCTGCCTTCAAAGTAGGTGTTAGGTTAATGGCACTATCTACTTGCAGTTACTGGTAAAGGATTCAGGTAATTGTTGGTGAATTTCGGCATTGAACAGTAAAAAAGATGTGTAGCTGGGTAGTGGTGATGTTTCCTTATCATTTTACACTGTAAGAAGTACTTGCTCTTCTTCCAGGCACATTGAATCTGCTCCACCGATTATTCACTGGCTGGCTATGAAACACATTCCAACAATGTGCTCCTAGAAGCATTTGTTGAGGAAACGGTCACCACCCCGTAATCATTGTCGTACTGCCAAACAAAACATTTCTTGAGCAATCTGGCCATCTGCACTGTCTTAATGGTGGCAGATAGGGTCGTTGATTTCATGAATAACTAATTCTTGAAGTGCCATGCCTAAGTATACGTATCTTTCTGCCGGAGCACACCCGTGGCCGTGTTCCACGATACTAATTCCCAGTCATGAAACGCCCTCAGATTGGCTGTGCCACTTGCTGAAAAGTTGCATATTAATGGATTTTATTTAGTATATATAAGATATGGCACAACAAAGCCGGTCGATATTGCTTACATCTTTTGTTTCCTGATGTGTTGGACCAAAACAAAAATTAAACTTTTTGAACAATTCAGAAAATCAGTAACTTATCAAAAACTGATTGAGAGGCCTTCAATTGCTGATTGTGAGATGTCTCTAAGGAACAATGACAGCAACAAAGAGGCCATTTGCCTAAGGAACACAGACATCATTCTAAGATCACCAATTAGCATGTCTACGTTTATCAAATGTTAGGACTAAAATATTCATAAAATGTTCATTAACAAATTGACAATAAATGGTGTGTTACTTAGACAGAAATTGAGCTTGTTTCATTTCGAGAAAGCATCTGGCACTCAGATGTAGTTCAGGATGGTAATGAAACAGACCCAAGTCACATGCTTTATTCCCCCACGAACTCTGTCAGATGAAGCAAAAGTTTCAAGGTAGTTCAAAGCTTTTCAAACACATATCATCCATATATGTAAAGGTTATGGCATCCTTAACAAATCACACCGGTGCACATGGGGTGCCCTGGTGCACCATTTTGTCCAATCATCACAGCCTGGACGCCCCAGTGTGCACCTGTGCAATTTGTTGAACATGCAATTAGATAGAGACTTACTCCCGTTCCAATTCTCCATAGCACACTGCAAAGGCTCGTAAAGTTTTTTATAGGGGTGAGCGAATATTCGAAATTTCGAATATTTTTCGAATAGGGTTTGCTATTAGATTCGATTCGCACTAGAATTTTACTATTCGAACTATTCGAACTTCCCAAAAACAAATACAGTCAACGTCCGATTGAAAGTGACCCCTTAAGATTTTCAATATGTTTCACATCGTACATTCTCGTATTGCGGCAAAGCTGCCTTTCAAGCTCCGTTAAGGTCGAACTTTGTCAAAAGACAACGTCCGATTGAAAGTGGTCCCTACATTTTTGATATGCTTCACCTCATTACACTTCGGTATTGCGGCAAAGCTGCCTTTCAAGTTCCGTTGCGGTCGAATTTTGCCGATACAGTCAACGTTCGATTGAAAGTGATCCCTAGATTTTCAATATGCTTCACCTCATTACACCGCGGTATTGCGGCAAAGCTGCCTTTCAAGCTCCGTTACGGTCGAACTTTGCCAAGACACAGTCAACGTCCGATTGGAAGTGGTCCCTAGATTTTCAATATGCTTCACCTCATTACACCGCGGTATTGCGACAAAGCTGCCTTTCAAGCTCCGTTACGGTCGAACTTTGCCAAGACACAGTCAACGTCCGATTGAAAGTGGTCCCTAGATTTTTAATATGCTTCACCTCATCACACCCCGGTATTGCGGCAAAGCTGCCTTTCAAGCTCTGCTAAGGTCGCAACTGTATTAACTCAAGAAAACGCTGGTTCCAACATGGAGATGAAAGATGTGGCAGAGGTGGGGGCTCAATTAATGCTGTTTCGGACCTGAAACTTGGGCAGGAAGTCCTAAAAATCGGAAGCCGAAGCTTTTTAGCATTTAAAGTTTCAGATGTTCTTATATATCAACGTCTACGAGGCAGATTTGGAACTCCGGACTTCAAGGGAGCACACCCTTGTCTGCCACATTAGTTGGGCTTCCACAGAAGTTGAAAGAGGAGGAGAGGCTGAGGAAACGGCATCTTTGCCTATCACGTGTAAAGTGTTGTCGGCAACACTTCGGTTGCACCAAATCATGTACATAAATAGAATTTGGCCTCTACATTGCCTCATTCTTGATAAGAAAACTATGAAACACCACCCCTCCAATGCTCCATCAACCTAGCGAAAAGAAACACTTTTATGTTGCTATCTCATAAGAATATGCTTAGGAAACCTCTGTAACTGCAATTTCACTTCGAAGTATTCGAAAAATATTCTAGAAATATTCGAAAAATATTCGATTCGTTTCACACTCACACTCCAATATTCGAATTCGCTTCGCACCCAAAATTTTGCTATTCGCAGAGCCCTAGTTTTTTTATTATCATGGCTCTGCCCAACTGTGCAACAGCATCTTGCTGGAGCTGATTTCTAGGTATACCTAGATCCACTGCATGCTCTGAAAGGATTGATTGACAGTTAAAGTAGTGCCGACGGATAGGTGGTACACATTAATCAAGTTGGACATCTTATGAACACACACCTGCAATGTGCATGCCGCGCATTCTAGGCTCTGGAAATTAGTTCCAAGATACACGCACTATATGCACAGACACCCACTGCCATTTTATAAATTCCCGTTTCTAAGGCACTTCGCAAATCATTTGCCACAGAAATTTGCTCTGTATTGTTTAGACATTTGTCTAACTTTTAAAGCGAACAGAAGCACCCAATTGTCATTCATTCAATGTGTAGTGATCCTGAAGTAGGCGTCAGTGATTGAAGTCCAGAAGTCAGTCGTGTTCGTAAGACGTGCAAATGACGAAGATGAAAGGAACGCATATTGCTTGGCTGGCACTGAACTTCCCACTCCAAGTTCCAAGTTGGAAGTTCAGCGCCAGTTCTGTCATATGTGTTCCTTTTGTCTTTGTTGTTTGTGCATTTTATGAACACTTTCAAGATGAACCAACTGGCCCAAATCAAGGTACTGATGTACTGACTGCAGAGACTTTCTTCGTCTCCACTTTACGTCGAACACCACATGATGTGACAGTGGGATGTATGAAGGGAAAGTCTACGGTTATGTGGAGCACGTTTGCTAGCTTTGATCCTACAATAATAGCGAGATCCCAAGTAGCAGAAACAAATGATGAAGATTGTGCTAAGCATTCTTCTTTCCGTCTTGAACGTAATTGTCTGCTCTTTCTAATGCAACTCTTCATGCACCAGCAAACCTAAATGCTTTTCTTGCATGTGATAATCAAGTGTGGCGACACTCCCACTGTATAAAGATTACATGTGCCAGCACTGAGGAGGGAGTTGGGGTGGTGCTGCTGTATGATGGGACATGTTCTGCATGTGCTTACACTACTGGATGAAAAATTCTAGCGGATGCGCAGATTCACTTACCCACTTACTGTCATTGAGGCAATAAAGCTTTGGCTTGAGTTAATGCTGATGGCAAGGAGGTTTATCTGTTCTGTTGTATAGTAGGCACTCTAAGAAAGGGAAAATAGACAACCACCCATTTGTAGCACGAAGCCACAAGGAAATCCATACGGATTTCCTTGTGGCTTCGTGCCCCAGACCAGGACGAATTTTTCGGCGACTAAGAGGCTTTATTTTCTGAGAAATCCGTATGGATTTCCTTGTGGCTTCGTGCTACAAATGGGTGGTTGTCTATTTTCCCTTTCTTAACCCTTCCGCCACCTTGCGGGATTCCGCAGAACTGATTTTCAGTAGGCACTCTAGCATTCACACTCTGAAAACAACTTTGAAGAGGGCAGGTGCTGTCCACAATCACCAGGGGAGTCTTTTCTCATAGTGTCATTGGCCCTGTGTTTATTGCCCATGCACATTATCAGCTACATCGGAGATTTTCTCATGAAGTGTTTGAAAACCAATACAGCTCTGGTTTGAACTAGTTGCTAGTCCATTCACACCAGGCCATGAGTAGAACGCACATGGGCACTTCACTCTGTAAAAGTGCTTTGACAGTGTGGTGGTGGGTGGCTTTTGCTCCAAAAAATCCACAAGCCCCGTCAAAACATTGTAGTTCGTTCTATTAGCACCTTCCTCGTTGTTGAGCATGTGGAATGATGACCTTGGGAAAAGTTGTTGCACAATTTGGCTCATGCGATCTCAACAAAATATTCATAAATGAATTGAAACCAGTTACAACTATGATTAGACGGAGAGTTAATCGATCAGTCACAAAACCTTATTTTTATTTAGGATCAACATCACCATACCGACTTTTAATGCTACACATTGTAATGAAATTTCACTGTGTTGTGACAACATAATAATGTTGACAATGCCATAATTGGCATTTTGAGACCAGCCTAGCTCAGGACTGAATTGCCATATCACATAAGTGTTACTCAACCCTTATATTTGATATATTAATAATAACTGTTAGGGTTTAACGTCCCAAAACCACGATATGATTATGAGAGACGCCGTAGAAGAGAGCTCTGTAAATTTCGACCACCTGGGGCTCTTTAACATGCACCAAAGTCTAAGTACACGGGTGTCTAGCATTTTTGCCTCCATCGACAATGCGGCCACCGCAGCCGGGGTTCAATCCCGCGACCTGCAGGTCAGCAGTTGAGCACCATAACCACTAGACCATTGTGGCGGGTCTTTATATTTGATATATAAGTGCTGTCATTTTAGGTGAGAAAAGCATGCTATGAAATTCTACAGCCCTGAAAATTATTATTATTATTATTAGGGCTTAATGGCGCAAAGGCTACAATGGCCATAGAGCGCCAAGGCAAAGTAAAATGTAAATAAATGCATCGGTGTGATCAATGACTGTGGCTAACTGTAACGTAGCTGTAAAAGGGCCTAAAATCTAGTGTACTAAATGTGCGTAAAATAAATATAAATAATGAAATTATAATAATGACACGGAATATGTGCAATGAATGTCAGACATGTGCCTTCCAAGAAGCGCATACTATGAACGTGGATACTAAGGGTGAAGTCGTAAAAACAACAATAATTTTAACACTGTGACAGATTATTTAGTATGTTCGTGTGCAAGACGAATTTAGTTTTCGCATGATGGCAGTGTTGATGTCATGAGCAGTGATGATACAGTACATAAGAGGTAAAAAGAAATGTGTCATATAGGACCACAGTAAATCAAGGGCTACAAATGTATCCAGTGGCTTCACATCAGGTGGCCCTCCGTGGTAGGGTCTGACAAGCCACCGATATCACCAAAATACAAGCTAGCCTTGCCTTCAAAGGTGAGGGCCAGGCTGCAACCTATATGTCTCCAGAATATGAGTTGCAGAAAATGAATGTCGCTTAAAAAGTGTGATAGCTTGTTTAAAGGAACCATGGGGCTGCCTGATAAATAAAGTGATGGATAAGCGGAATGCGTCTTTTAAAAACCTCGGGAAAGTGGCGTCTTCGCTCCATCTCCATTGGTGTGCATTCTATAAGAACAAGTAAAACAGACAGATTATTACTCCTTAAAAGCAAAGTGGTATGGCATTTTATGTGAGTGGTACCAATAGTATATTTCTCACTGCTCTCACTTACTCATATTTCTTGAAGTGTGCTTAACTATCTAACTTGAATTACCTATGCATAAGTTTAAATATTTGTTTCAGGGCATAAGATATATTTGAAAAGTTGCAGTTTGTGCTGACAAAAACATAATGAAGTTGTTTATATCCTTGTGCTAAAAGAAGTCTACAAAATATTAAAAATGAATATACCATTATATGTTTATATCATCTAGATTGCATATATATTTGAGCAAATTCATGTTGAAGAACAGAAGCATATTTTGACATTTTGGCAATGAACCAGCCCTTATCTAGACTATCTTTACAGTTGCAATAACAGCTGTTTTATATGAATTGTGTAGAGTACTGCTGCAACAGTGTGCATCTAGCTTTCAAAGAAGTTGTAAGCAGAACTACAAAAGAAAAACTGGAAATACAATGTAGAATATAGAATTTTCCTTATGAGCCAAGGTACCATGTACTAGCATGTGCTTACGGAGAAGAGAGTGGCATTTCCAGGAAATGTGGTCACATAGACGCAATTAAAGACATGCAGAAAGTGTAGTAGTATAAATGCAGGTGTACAAATATGTAGATACTAGATTTTTTGAAAGCAAGATGGCAAGTTGGGGCAGTTGGATAATGTTCATGTTTGAAAAATTTGGTTGAAGCGCACTGAAAAACAGACCAGAAGAAGCAGACAGGACAGCACTTTCTCGCAACTGAAGCTTTATTAATCAGAAAAAGTATATAAGGCAGATACATGGTTTCTTGCACACGCGTAACAGATTAGGGCGCAACAAAAACGATAATAGCCAGAGAAATAAAGGGCAGAAAACAGGGAGCCAGTTCAGAGCCAAAGAAGCGTGGGAAAATGGCTGTCATTCCATATGTGCACAAGTTGGCACACAACTTGAAACATGTTGGCAGTAGATGCAGCGTAGAAGTGAAGTTTTCAGCAAAAAATAAGCTGGCAGGCTTGTGTCCGCGCGTTATATATAAGCACAAAGATTTTTAAGTTTTCTCCGTGAAACACCGAAACATGTTTGTAAAATGCATAAAGGGGGTGGTCTACATGATTCATTTTTCCTGTGGTAAAGTCTACATCGGACAGTCTGGAAGATGCGTAAATGATCGGCTTAGAGAACACCACGCATGTATTAGGCGTCAAGCAACACTCATCTTGCAGATCACTGTAGAGACTGCGGATGTTACCCGGTGTTTAAAGAAACCGAGACCATTTTTCGACATAAGGATCAGCTTACTGATGAGATAGTAGAGTCATACCACATCCGGAAGAGGGGACATGACTGTGTTAGTCAAGCCACAATTGTGCTGCACAATAAGGAATACGCGTATCTAGATACATAGTGCTTGCAATAACTAATAAATGACATGCAACGCCGAAAATTCTTGTAATCCCGATAAGAGTCCCTCTTTCGTTGCGCCCTGCTCTTTTACGCATACGTGAGGAACCATGTATCTGCCTTACATACTTTTTCTGATTAATAAAGCTTCACTTGTGAGAAAGCGCTGTCCTGTCTGCTTCTTCTGGTCTATGTTTTTTGGTGCGCTTCAACCAAATCTTTTGAAAGCCAGACTCTTCTAGGAATGTATTAGGGATGGGTGAATAGTGAATTTGAGGTTCGAAGCGAATCCGAAGCGAATAGTGATTTGGTCGAATAATTTCGAATTGAATAGTTTGAATAGTATTTACCGCATATTATTAAGAAAAATGGGCACTTTTGTTATGACCCTTGTACAATATTTTTAAGGATTGGAACTAGGTACGAGTGAATGTCACTTTTTTTGGTTTGAAATGAAGTGGAAGCGGCCCTGAATAGTATCAAGATTTTAATAGGGTGCAAGTTATAAGCGGATGTTACCATTTCAAAATTACTATACTTAGCGCATATAAGCTCATATAACACACTTTTAAACTTAAAAAAATATGTACATTTAACCTTGAAGTGTGGCTTTGCGGCAGTGCAGAGTTCCCCTGGATGGATTGTTTCACGGCACAGCAACCATACGCTGCAGTGAAGCCACCTTTACAAGGGGTTATGTGTGGTCAAATGTATACATATATTCGTTCATTTCGAATACCTCGAAATTTCAAATAATCTAAATTCGTATCAAAGCGAATTTGAATACTGTAATATTAGTTCGAATATTCAAAACGGCCAAATATTCGCCCATTCCTAGAATGTATAAAGGCACCAAAGTGTTGGTCCTACATTGGACAACTATACAGCTACGAAAAGGAACTGGTTGCAAAAGAATTAGCTGCAAAGACCAGTGTCACCATCATCAGGTGGCTGCTAGCAGATACACAGGAAATGCATACACAGGCGATCCTGTGCATGGGGGCAAGGAGGCTGTTACATATGCCTGCCTTCTTGTAGGGCCTTTCTTTTTTTTTTATGGTGTCAGACTGCATCCTCATTATTTAGTGATGATACAATAATATTTTGAAAAAGCATGTCGGGTTTGATCCTGGCCATGGCGGTCGCATTTCGATGAAGGTAAAATACTAGAGGCCCACGTACCTTGATCTAGATGCACGTTAAAGACTCCCAGGTGGTCGAAATTTTCAGAGCCCTCCCCAATGTCGTGCCTTATAATCATACCAAGGCTTTCGTGCGTAAAACCCTAGAAACTATTAATAATTATTAAAAAGGCATATCTGTACTCTGGGGACTATACCATTACTTCCAATGTCTCCCACGTATGGCACTTCGTGTGTGTCCGCTAACAGCCATCTCCTAATGTTTGCAACTTCTTTGCAATCAATTTCTTTTTGTAACTAGCTGTGCCCGATACCTCTATTTTATAGATTTCTATGAGAGTCTGGCTTTGGTAGTCCGATTCTTGTTTGACAATGGTGTGTTGGCTCATGAGGAACGCTATGTGTTAATAGGACTTTTTGAGGGCCTAGTTGACGCATACTGATGAAAAATTACTGAGTGCAAGAAAAAAAACTCAACACACAAGGAAGATACACAAGGTATCTTCCTTGTGTGTTGCATTTTTTCTTGCGCTCAGTAATTTTTCATCCGGAAGCTATGCGTACTGTGTATCTTCACATTTTTAAAAATTCTGTTGACAGCTTCTTTGCAAACTGATCATTGCATATTTTTTCAGAACCACTCTACCCAAAGTGCATAAAACAGCCATATCTGCACCTGTAAAAACATTCTTGGTGTATACTGTAAAATCCTGAGCAAGTGCCCCCCACCACGGTGAAAGATAATTGGACAAGATTTGGAGGGAGGGGCCCTTGCTCAGTAGCAGACCAAAATTCAAGATGGTGGCAGAAGAGCCTCTAAGAAGAATGCACACCTGTGCTTCTAATGAAATGCTTTATTGAATATGCATGCACTTACTGTTTTGCTGAATTGGAGAAAATGTTTGTGTGAAACTTCGTGTGAAGCGGGGAAATGCGTTCTTCAAATGTTCTGACAATTTGTGACAACTCAGAATGCAACCCGAGGCACCACACTGTAAAAGTACTAAGAAATCTTTCACACATCTGAAGACTTTCAGAACTTCGGTTCCTAGCTTAGGAACCCAAGTTCTTAGGCTAGGATCCTGCTAGAGAATCTTAGGCTAGGATTCTGTAGTGGAGAACAGGTTAAAAAAAAATGGTCAGAAAGATGAAGCGGGCGTGTGCTCGGGATTGTACAGTAGGCCATCACCAATTTTATAAGTAAATAAATTATATATATATATTCCAGATGACAAGTAAAAGAAAACTTATACAGTCTCACATGCCAAGGACAATGTTCACTGGAGAACACCACGCATGTCCTAGTCAGCAGGTATGTCCTAGTCAGCAAGGTCTAGAAAAAGTGCAAACGGCATATTTGGGACAAGGGACTTGAAATTGGCACAACAAATATTTTCTGTCAGTGTTGGTCAGAAAAAAGATAGTTTTGGGTATTTATATTTTAATTATTCTACCTTCCAGGACTTCCTTCAGAGATCTCTTCTAGGACTTCCTTCAGTTAACACATTACAGTGACCTTCTAGCAATGGATTGAATCTCAGAAAAAAAAAACAAGTTTCTTTCGATCTCAGAGAAAGAAAAACAAGTTTTCTTTTCGTTCAATTTATAACTCAAATCTAAGCTTTTCATACTTAGATTTGGGTTATAGATTAGTTCTGATTAACAAGAACTTTGTTTACTGATAAAGGTGTGCAGAAGTGGAGCACTACATGTTGTATTCCCTCTTAAAGGGGCCCTGCAAGACTTCTTGAGTGTGATCAGAAAACGCTGTTGATCAGTAGTCAAGGCTCCCGAGAACATGTGAGCCAAACATTATAGCACAGCATGTGGCCTGGAATTTACAATTAATTCTCAAATTCAGTTATAAATTGCTCGCTTTTCTCTCGACAAATGATGCCATAAACTGTAAGTCCACGGCCATTGGCTGATTTGAGCGTCGTGAGCTGCATAGTTACTGAGGGCACTGCGGGATGGCGCGACGTGCCCGCTCGCTGGCTGGTTCGCAGTCACAGTGAAAGTAAGCCACGCGTTTGAAGAAAAAAAAAAAAAAAGAAAACGCTCAAGGTCACGACACGCGCGTGACGCAACGTCTTTTCCCCTTGCCGCCCCTCCCTGCTTAGCTTCCAGTGCGCTCGTCAAGACAAGAGAAGAGAAGAAGCGTTTACAGCGTGCTACAAATCCCTGTAACTCCGCTCGTACTTGATGGATTCTAGAAATTTTTGCATTAGTCTATTCGTTTGGCAATAAACTCCTTCAAAGGAGCCCTGCAACACTTTTCCAAGTAATTGTCTAATGGCTTCATTAAAAGAGCTAATTGCCTCACAAATCGACTGCCGTAAAAATTTTTAGAATCCGTCAAGTACGAGCGGAGTTACAGGGATTCGCTGCATCCTTTAAGCACAAGCTTTCTCTCTCTTTTCGTACCAGCGAGCGTGCTGAAAGCTATGTAGGGAGGGGGATCACAAGGGGGCAGGAAGATGCGTCCCTTAATTCAAGGCAGGTCACGACCTTGAGCACATTCTTTTTATTTTTTCTTCGAACGCGCGACTTGCTTTCAGTGTGATCACGGGCACGAGGCGGCCACGGTAACTTTGCAGCTCGCCATGCTGAAATCAGTCAACAGCCGTGGACTTGCATATATGGCGCAGTAATTTGGGTATATGACGTCATTTGTAGAGAGAAGAGAGAACGATTTCTAGCTGACTGAGAATTAATTGTAAATTCCACGCCGCATGCTGCTCTGTAATGTTTAGCTCGCGTGTTCTCAGGAGCCTCAACTAACGATCGGCAGCGTTTTCCGATCATGCTGCAAAAGTGTTGCAAGGCCCCTTTAATGGAGCCATTCGATAATCCCTACAAAATTGCTGCAGGGCCCCTTTAAAAGAGGCCTGCAACATCTCAGCTACAAGAATGACCTCTGTTTCCCCATGGATCTCTCGCTACAAAAGATATTACAGCAAAGCTGTATAAGGCTAGGGCAGTCTGTGTGTGTGTGTGTGCAAAAACCCCTAGTGTATGTGTCACAGAAATTTGGTAAACCCCCGTACTCACAACAGAAGGGAACAGGTAGGCAGCAAACAAACACCAACTAAGGTCGTGCACGAAATGCCAAGCGCATGTGACAAAACAGACAAGATGATGCATTTTGCGGCAAAAAAATGCATGCTGCTCAAATGAAAAACTTTACAAGGGGCATACGCTAAATTAAAAAGAGACTTTATGGACCGACGTTTTGGATTTAGTTGCAGGGTGTGTGATTGGCTATTGTTCGAAATTCTGTGTCAGCTGCGTGTCATGTGCTAAGCAGCTTTGCTGGTCATCCACCTTCACAGAGTGGAATGGCTCCTCAATTTTTTTTATTTCGTCAAGTCTGAGTGGAATTACTGCACGCAAGTGCTTTCTCTCTCCTGTCATCTCTATAACACACTAGAGGCTGCACAGGAGGGCATGAGAACATTCACCGTAATACTTGCAAGGAGCACAAGTATCACTTGTTTGAAGCAAACTGAGTGGGTATGCATGTGGCAGAAAGCAAGATGCTAAATTGACTGTGATTAAAAGTCGATTGGTGCAGGACAGGAAAACGTGCTAATCTTCCATTTTGAAAGGCCTTTTTACTAGGGATGGGCGAATAGTGAATTTGAGGTTCGAAGCGAATCTGAAGCGAATAGTGATTTGATCGAATAATTTTGAATCGAATAGTTCGAATAGTATTTACTAGGGGTGTGTGAATATTCGAAAGTTTCAAATATTCGTTGAACATTACATTCGAAATATTCGTATTCGATTCGAAAATCGTGTATTCGAAAAGTTTCGAATATTCGATAACTTCGATATATTCGAAAAATTCGAATATGCGATTCGATTATCATGCATCAAATAACTAGTCTTCCACATTTCTGCTGCGTTCGTACAGCTAAAAACGTTGCCGAGAGGAGCGATACACATCGTAAGTACACGGAGGCACGATATCTGCCTGCGACGAGCGCCCCAATACGTATGATTTATTGCTGGTGCATCTCCGACGTGCAGCGCTGTTGGTGATCATGTAACCGTACATTTTCAATATTATGCGGCCGTAACGTGCCACACTACCACTCGTTCACTATGCGGGACCACTTCTGAAGAAAGACAGTCACCATGCGACTGGTGGCGGACTGTGGGCACCTTCAGATACCCCAGTCTGGCAAAGCTTTGCCCCATGTACCTCCCTATACCAGCCACTTCTGTTCCAAGCGAGCGTGCCTTTTCAGTGAGTGGCAGGGGGGGTTGTCTCTGTTAGAAGGGAGCGACTTCTGCCTGATCATGTGGATCAACTCATATTTCTTCATGATAACATCTAGTCATTTATTTCATTGTGCCGTGATATTTGCTTACGTTGTGATGTGCATTGTGCTAGCCTGGACATCATATTCTGGAGTTAGCAGTGTATGTTTTGTTGCCAGTCAGGCTGTTAATGTTTTTTTTTTTTTCAAATAGCTACATGTTAAATAAAATATTGTTACTGTGGAGGCATTTATCCTTTGATATTCGATATTCGAAGGTAGATATTCGTATTCGATTCATATTCGAAAAATTTGATATTCGCACACCCCTAGTATTTACCGCATGTTATTAAGAAAAATTAGCATTTTTGTCATGACCCTTGCACAATATTTTTAAGGATTGGAACTAGGTATGAGTGAACGTCACTTTTTTGGTTTGAAATGAAGCAGCCTTGAATAGTATCAAGATTTAAATAGCAGTAGGCTGCAATTTATAAGTGGTGCAATACATTACAATTTAAAAATTACTATACTCAACGCATATAAGCCCATATGACACGCTTTTAAACTTTAAAAAATATGTACATTTAACCTTGAAGTGTGGCTTCGCGGCAGTGCGGATTTCCCCTGGATGGGTTGTTTTACGGCACAGCAACCAGATGCTGCAGTGAAACCACCTTTACAGGGGGTTATGTGCGGTCAAATGTATACATATATTCGTTCATTTCGAATACTTCGAAATTTCGAATAATCTAAATTTGTATCGAAGCGAATTCGAATGCTGTAATATTCGTTCGAATATTCGAAACGCCCGAATATTCGCCCATCCCTACTTTTTACATTAGT
This sequence comes from Rhipicephalus sanguineus, assembly GCF_013339695.2. Taxonomy (NCBI): domain Eukaryota; kingdom Metazoa; phylum Arthropoda; class Arachnida; order Ixodida; family Ixodidae; genus Rhipicephalus; species Rhipicephalus sanguineus. Next base: position 179,325,898 of record NC_051176.1, read on the forward strand.
GGTTGCTTTGCCTGTCTTCTACAGACATTTGTCCATCTTTTCTTTCTTTTCCTGCATAATAACCGTAGGGACTAGTTGATACAGCATCTTGCTTTTGGGGACCCCATTTAACCACACTGCTTGCTTCAATACAGAATTTGTCAATTTTCAGTATTCTCTTCTTTCTGGTTAATAAAAGTTTTGTTGCTTGCAAGCATCACGATACATGTGCCACCTGTGCACACTCCCATTTTTCACAGGATGGTTGATGTAAAGTAAACGCATCAAAATGCGTTCTATATGGCCCTTCTGGCCATCTTTCCCATTCCCTTCCGATTTAATGTGGCAGCATCATTGCCGTTAAAAGTGGCTCATTCTAACACATTCTTCCGCATTCTAAGAAAGGCTCGGCCACTGCCTAAACATATATGAGTTAGTAAAGCTACAGCTACACTTTTTCCACCAGACCCATAGAGTTTTCAGCAAAAATGATTAAAGGCAAGATTACTCTGGCACCAGTGTCTGTGAAAGCTGCAAACATGACAGTTCACATTCATGTTTGCTAGTAGAAGAACAGGCACTTCATAGACATTTAGTGAGATGAACACTAGTTTTTTAAAAACTAGTCTTTGTCCCCTTAAATGTCAGTTCAGTGTCTAATCTTATGCAAGCAAACATGAATTTCAACAGGAACCGACTAGCCAAACTTAATCTTATTGCTATGACAGTTCAACCAGCATGGGAATGACGATTACCATATAGATTAGCCTAAAGTTCATCACAATGGCTTCAAACAGGGAAAATTTATCGTTTTGAACAAAGTGTTGCTTTACAAATGTAAAAATTGATAGTGACCGTGCATGTACACAGACTTCTTGCCATCTGTATTTAGAAAAGTAGGATTGCTTTGAAATTTGTGTGAATAAAGGCAGATATATTGTAGTGAACAAAGCCAAAAGAACGACCTAAGCCCCAAGCATGAACGTCAGAAAAATTCATGTACTATCCAGCAGGTCCATGGTAGCTGAACGATCGCAACACCAGAGGGTCCCTATAGTGACTTGTGTATAGACCTATGAAAAGACCCACTAAACTTTATGTAGAATAGTGTGTGTGTGCATGTATGTCAGTTCCCTATATGATGCTCAACAAGAAAAAGTGGCCCAATTTTCTAGATTACACAGATAGGTAAACCCAACGGGAAGAGGGGGGGTGGGGTTGCATAGCGGGCTCTGTGGAGTGAGAGGTAAGCTAAGTGTTATGTAAGTAATGCTATTGCATAGGGTAAATTAAGTGCTTTGCATGAAGCTGTTCTTGGTTAATTTTGCTTTTCAACTAATGAAACACTGATGCCATGGCATGCAGTCAGAGTTCGAAAGATCTAACTTGATAGGTAAAAGAAAACACTCATAACAAGTTTGTTTGCATGCAAGCACTACCAATGTGGAAAAAACTTCCTAAAACAAGCTTAAACAATTGGCCTAGGCAGGCCAACTGCTCAATTTAGCAGATTATGTGCCTAAAAATGTTACGAGAAGCTCATTTTTTTTTTAAAGGGAAAAGTTGGTATTGATCCAAAAGCAGCACAAGCCTACACTGGATACCTATAAATTTTCTTATCAGTCTGCAGGTGACGAAAAATTTGAACTGGTCTGTCTTAAATCCTCATACCTGGACAAAATTTTTTTTTAAACTGTGAATTAGACATTCGTAGCAAACCATACTGCTCTGTTTAAACCTCCTCCACCTTGCAGATTTCTGCAGAACTCATTGATATGTTACTTCCATATTATAAGTACACTTGACATTAAGCTAGTGTATGAATTTTTAGAAGGGCAAATGCTATCCAGTGGATAAAAGGATTAAAAAAAAAAGGAACTTGACACTGACTGCAGGGGCGTAGCCAAGGGGGGGGGGGGTTCAAACTCCCCCCCCCCCGAAATTTTTCAATTTTGCTTGTGTATATATGCACGCACACATACAAACGCACGCACGAACATCCATAATGTATGGTCGAACCCCCCCGAAAAAAGTTTCTGGCTACGCCCCTGACTGACTGCAATGCTTACCTATAAATAAGTGCCAAAGTGCCATGTGGTACGGCATTATGATTGACATATACTCCATGCGCCAGCAACAAGATGTAGAATCACACCACATACACTTTTGCAGCATAGCTGAGTCACAGTCTACCACTGTGCACTTGTAATTGAGAATAAGGGCATGATATTCCCAATGCGAGGTGTTGATGAATCATGATATGTATTGTTCATGTGAGCTCAATCGGGTGTAGTTAGTGTAGCTGCTATGGTGGCATCATTAATAAATAAAAATTCAATGCATTAACGTAACATACTAAGCCAGAGTACTGAAAGCCTCTGCATGGCTCTTCTAATCATTTTTATGAGAGGACAGCACCTATATAATGAACCAGCCCAAGCGACCCAGAAATTTGATGGCATAGGAAGCACCTAGAAAGGTTAGAATATATGTGAAGCTATGACTCTCTGTAACAATGTGGTGTTAAAACCGACAAGCCTCAATACCTTCAAAACTATGCTAATCAGTTGGAAAATTTACAAAGCAACTTTTTGAAATGCCAAGCCCAAATTCACTTATGAAAGAGAGGATTGCATTGAGCAGCTTAGTTGACAGCTAACTTTCCCTTCCACTAATTTTTCTCCACCTTGCAGGCTTCAGCAGAACTAAGTTAGTCAAATCTGGTTATAATAAGTGAAATTGGCTGTTTTGGTACATACGAGCATTGCCATCTATTGTGGAATGGACGATTTTCTTCATTTCTGATTGCATGACAGAGCATGTTTCGATGCCATCTCTAGTAGTATGCAGTGCATGATTTTATTGTAAGTGACAAGACTATAACAACTCTTTTATGCAGGTAATGTCCACTACTTAGTGGGACAATATTGCCTTTTAGTTAAGAGCATTCAGTGGTGATACAGATGTTCCAAGCCATTATAGGCTTGTTCAACCAGTGCCAAAACCAGGGAATGAAAGTGTAAGAAAACCCATCACCAACACTGCCTGATCATCCCACTTTATCAACTGTAAGCTTGTTGAAAGTGATGGGCATGTAAGCACTAATGTCACTGAGTTTCCTATAGTCCAAATGATTACAGCACAACATATTGCCACAACCGCTTTGAGCAGCATGCAAATGAATGAAGCAAAACAGTGTACATATATACAGCTTCTTAGCTACATAACATGTAGTTTCATAGCTCTGTCATATTCACATGTACTATAACTGTGCATATGAGTGTAAAAGCTTCAACAAGGGCAGCAATATATTACAAGCACAAATCTCTCACACCTACAGCAACATCAATTACATGAGAGTACAAAATAGCGAATGAGATCTCAGAACAGTTTTTATATCACAGCACTTCCCAAAAAGTTGCACAACCCACTTTGTACTATCACACGTTTGGCAATTGAAGCAACAGTGTAAAAGAGGCATTCTGATTCACAACCTTGAAAAAAGCCAGGCATGTTGCAGTAAACAGCACATGCGCATGTTGGGTGTTGTGCTGTGTATGTATGGTAGCCAGTCAATGCAGCCTGTTAAGACTCCCTCTGTTATTGTAACAAAGTCATCTACTTAAAGCTCCAACTGCAACAAAATCTTGACTAAAAAGTCCACTTTCAGATGTTTGAAATACCCAAGCGAACGCATCACAAAAATCTCCACAAAGGTGTAAAATTTTGTTACACTTGGCCTTCAGTGACAACCACAATGAACCAGCAAACATTGGGCACAGTTCAAATAACTGAAAATTACAATGTACAGTGTGAAGAGTCACTAGTAGATTGCTAAGAGCAGTTGGTTGATCACGTTGGTTGCATTGAACAAAAAAATAAAATTCAGCATCTCTGTTGAAAACAAGGAGAGCAGAAGCAGCAGGTCGAAAACAATCTGTACACACACTGCTTGCATTTTGCAAAACTTTTATAAAACAACAATAATGCCCTCTATGCTCGACAAAACGATTTGGCAGCGAACAAATCTTAAAAGTTGTCACGAAACAAATCAAAGTAAGTCAACAAGAGCTATGACAAAATAATAATGTTGTCATCCATTTTAAAAAACCACACGGCAAATATAATGTATACCCAACAGAAAACTAAGCCAAGGAAAGCATAGGGGTCATTATTTGTTGTTTTTGCTTGCAGTGTAATAATTTTGACCTAAAGTGAAAGGAATTAAAGTGGGTGAAAAATTTCGATCAGTGCGATCTCAACCCACAAAGCATTATTCGAAGTTTGTGGGTTTGATTTTTTTTACAATTACAAACAATTGTTTCAAGAATATACACACATTAATGCAAGTCTTGTCAGCTTCCCCTGTCTCCCTGAGGTCATTGGAAAGAACGTTATCATCGAAGTAATAACCTCCAATTGACATTTGTTTTGGTCTTGTGACATCACACAGAAATCATTAAAGGGACACTAAAGAGCAAAACGATTTTTCTCGTATTAGTAAAGTAGTCTTCCACGATACCAAAAACACCACGCTTGCTGCGAGAAGACGTTTAATAAGCGAGAAAGCGCGCAAAAAGAAAATACAGGTGGCGACGCTACCTTGGAATTCCAGCACCATTTGCTGTAACGTCCCATATTTTTGACGGCGCCTGTTTGGGCCTATGTAGTTCCTAATCGGTCAAATCGAAGTACATTGTTCTCTGAGGGGGCCAGATACTTGACATAACGAGTTTGTGGAAACTTCGTCGAGCCAGTGGTGCCAAAATACGTTAAATGCTCTCTGAAATCTTTTACGTCACGAATTACAAAGTTCAGCGCGAGATTTGAAAATGAAACTTTGAACTTGGTTTTCTCCTCTAATAATAAACCTATGGTGGTGAAATAAGCTACACAAGAGTTCTCAGAGCACACTTGATCAATATAAACCAATTCATTGTTTCTCTTTAGTGTCCCTTTAACTTCACTTAACAAAAGGAGGGGAATTTTTTTTAAGGGGCTTGTTTCTTTGTTAGACACAACCAGTTGTCTTGACCTAATTTTCTGTTGGAAACATTTAGTTATAACTTCACTTACTGTCATTCAATGGAAGCGACACATTTGCCATGTTACAGAGGCATTATAGGGGCTCTCCAACACTAAGCTGCTGCCTTTCGTTAGTTCAGAGTACAATTCCCAATGATGACTTTAGAATTTAATGCAGCTGTATAATATACTTGTTACAAACTATCAAGCTAATCAGGACAGTCATACTAACATAGTCATACAGTGCCATAATGATTAATCACTTAGTGGATTGCATTACTTGGTAATTTTATAAAACATTGAGCACCTAAATAATTCCATTTGCGTGAAATGTTTCACACAAACAATGGATGTATGATGGTGCATCCAGCAGTACCTTTAGTCAATCAAGCCTTTAAAACTTTCAGAGTACTGGCACTGTCTTTTTTTTTTTTTGCTAGTATTCAGTGTTCAGTTAGTGCTTATTGCCAAGTGTTAAAAATGCTATTAGCCACTAAAAATTTATGCATTCTCCGAGCTAAATCCACATGGTTACTGTGACCATGTTACAGGAGTGCTGCCAAACCACATGGAAAAATGTGCAGATTCAACGCAGCATTGACAACTAAATGGCATGAAGCTTGTTTTAGTTAACACAGAATCCACAGTACTTGATGACGCTAGTACAGGCTTGTCACCAGCTGTTAGCAGTCTGCATCATGAGGACAAAGGTGATCTACAATGCTTGCCAAGGGGAGTATGTTGACAAGAGGTGTATGACACAGAGATGACTGTCATGTACCTAATACACAAACTTCACACCCTTTGTGTCACAGAGGCATATCCATTCTGGATGAGCTGCCAAGAGTTTGCACATACACAACAGGCAGTTGCTGCTGCTGGAATTCTGAACTAAGGAGCGAAGAAGCGTGGCCAGGTTTCCGACTTGTTCACTTTTTTGATTTAATAAATGTTCTTGTACAAATACCAAAACTACTGCCTGGTGTCATTGCACATATCCAGTGGCCGATGTTCTTAATAATATGTATACGTACGTGTATATATATATATATATATATATATATATATATATATATATATATATATATATATATATATATATATATATATATATATATATATATATATATATATATATATATATATATTATGACTTGAAGTATAAATGACAGAATGATGGCAGACAGGAACAAATACTCTTCCACGTCTACCATCAACTATACTCTGAGCTATAACCATTATATATAATGGATCACAAACTACCCAAGTTGCCACCCTGCTAAGTCACCCACACATACAGGAAATGACAATGAATCCCAAACTATGGCAAAAGAAGAAAACTCTGCTTTTTTGGCATCGGCTATTACAGCTTGTGTTGGTGGGAGAGAAAGAAAGCTATAAAAACCGCTGATCTATGACTTGACAGCAAATTTCCCTTTGTAATTAAAATTTTTTTAGGTTGAATAGTGCTCTTATGGGTTTACTTGCACAATTTTTTTCTCCCATTCCTCCTAGTTCTATGTTAAGATTAAATGACATTTAAAAAGTGTAGGAGAGCACTTCTAGTGATATAACATTGTGTATGATGCATGAGTAAAACATAAAAAGCAGAACATTAACTACCTTATCAGTTTCAGACAGGGAGGGTGCACGTACAAATGTATCAAATACATGGCTCAACTTTCGGACTACAATATGCAGATTTTTTATGTAATGTCAAGCTTCTTTTTGCAGAACTGTCAACAAATATAACAATTCAACAGAACGTAACAATGGCAGAAATAAACTATCTGTAAGCTTTAATGTCATCCCTGCCATTATATGCTTGTAAAGAAAAAAACATGGTGATATCGCAGCTCAGAGTGTTCTTAAAAAATCTACAATGCTATGACAAATGTGAGTTACATCATTGTAGCAAGAAATTTGCCAGCTTAAACACAATGACAGCAAGGAGCTGACTGGCCTTTTTAAAGCAGCTGTGATCAGCTGGAACATGGTAGATAAAATGATAAATAAATGATATGTTTAAGTTTTGTTGCTGCTTTTATCGGAATACAGCAGCAACACTGAGAATTACCAATAAGAACATAACAGAAAATGCAAATATTCCTCTAGTCTACAAGAGTGTCATGAACAGTGTAAAGAACATCACAAACAGCTAATCAAAATTTAATGAAGATGAAGGGAGAAGATTAAAAGTTTATGGCACCTCATACTACACAATCATATTGAGCTGTAATCAGTAGTGTTAAAAACTGAATGCAGCTGGCTCATGTAGGCACGACGTTCCTCCAGTAGTAGCGACAAATAATCACCCTGTGTTTGTTCAGCAGGCACTTCTTTTGATGGTTGATTGCAGGCATCTTGCAATGTTGCACGCCTGGCAGCTAAAATAACCTTCCCTGGGAACACCTTCACTTCAAGTGACTTGCTTTCGATCAGAAGATCTTCTTCCTTGACAGCAGCCAAATTAACGTGACCAGCTTTTACGATCTTGTCATTTAGTCGACCCATGACAACAACGCACGGACGGCCAATGCAGTTAGGCACTGTGATGATCAAGTGTGATGATTCTGGTTTCTTTGGCCTTTGAGGCTTCTGCGTCAATAAAGCAGTTTTACTGCTACCAGACAAGTGCTGGTACTTGCAAGCACGTATTGGTTGTTTTCTGTCAATGGACGATTTCGCCCCTGTACTTCGATGTCGTCTTTTGCTGTCTACTGGCTTTAAATCATCACTGCAACTGTTCACTTTATCTTGCACTTCAGCCTTCTCTTGTTCACAATGAATACTATTGAAGGAAACTGTTTCCTCAGAGTCGCTGTCATTCTCTTGCCAAACAAGATGACCAACTTCCTTTTCCTGCACCGAGGTGTTTCTATCCTTTCTATCCACCAAGATACCTGCAGGATCATGGGAATTATGAATGCTAGGTCTTCTTCCATGGGACTGATTATTTGAGCTGGCGACAGTGCTGTCGGTAATTTGTGACCAGCTATTAGTCTCTAAGGCAGAGCAGCTGCCATGAGACTGAGAGCTTTCACTACCTACAGCCGTCTGTGCAGAAACCTGGGCTGTAATACGAGCATCTAGCACTGTTTCAGTGAAACAGCGTTTGGTGTAATTGAAAGCACCATTGAAATGATGCGTCTTATTTACTTCCAATGGGGAGTAAGTGCCAAAATTTTGGAAGTTCCCGGTTGGTTTATAGGAATCATAAGAGGGGAATCCTTCATGAACATCTGGCACTGCTTTTACGAACTGGTGCTCCGAGTTTTCGGTGGCACTGTCAGCAAAGAGAGACTCATAACCTTCTTCTGTGGAAATTCCAGTAGGATTATACGAGGTAGGTGATAGGCAAGCTTGTTTTTTAGAAAAGTCAAGCTCCAAGACACCAGAGTCGATGATAGACAGTGACAGTCTTTCTTTTCTTGACAGAGAGTTATTGCCGAGAGATTCATTCTCTCCATTAATGAAATCGCCTGTAGTGCACTGTGTGCTAGTAGAAGTGCAAGGTTCTGTTACATGAAACCGATGCCTTGAGTCATTGACAGCGCAGGGAACAAGTGACTCATTTTGTTTTGGTGCACTGTAACTGTCAGGAAATTGGTATTTTGTGCTCTGCTCGGAAACCTTTGTTTGCAGTGCACTGGGCTGTACATGCAATGCATCATTTTCCCCATTGCGGACAGTAGCTTTGTCCAGTTTTCCCACAGCTGGTGCAGGTGTTTTCTTGGCTTTTGTTGGCAATATTAGATTACTTTTCACTTCTGTGTCAGTCACAGTTCCTGTGTTTACACTTGCAGATACTTTTACTGAAGCCCTTGTGGCAGCACATGATTGAGCAGCCTGACAGTATGTTGCAGGCCCTCCAGGATGTTTAAAAAACAAATTTTTGCACATATCTGAAGAATCACTTTTGCAAAACGCTACACTGGATTCAAGACCCTTGTGGCTACACATACTTTCAGCAGAAACAGATGGGTTGACTGACTCTGTTGTTGCCTTGGGCAACAGGCGACGCAAGGCCTTCGGCTTGGAACGAGAAGTGCGTTTGTCCATCTGTGACATCTGATCAGGCAGTGGGGTATCTGGAACAAGGTTAGGAAGTGAAGGATGTTGGGCTGATTGCACAGATGGCAGTATCTGTATCCCTGAAATGGTACTAAGGGATGGATATGATCCTACATTTCCAGTGGCAAGTTCCGATAGAGCTATTTGCAAAGGACGTGGACTTGCAAGGTTTGCCACAGGGCCGGTAATGCTGGAGGCCAAGTAAAGAGAGGCAAAGGGTGTGAGGGGTGATGAAAAAAGTGTGGGAATCACCTCTAAAGACACTGCATCATCACAGACTCCTTGACAAGACAAAGGTGATGCATTTATCGTATTCACCACAACAGAGTAACCACAATTGACACCACTGTTCTGACTCACTAGTCCTTGACTGTTCAGAGTTTCCACAGCACTGTGAAAAAAACTCGCATTATTTGAATCAGCAGCACCATTAATTTGAAACATAATAGAATTCAGCTCCACATGGGGCTGGAGAGTTTACATAGGAGAAAAAACATTAACGAAAACCAAACATTTAACAAATTAACATAGAAGATCATGCAGGTATCTGTGGTTGTCTTCCCGTGTCCAGGCCGCCTTCCTCTGTGAATGACAGAAGTGTCTTGGTGGTCTTTGTTCGCAATTAAGCAGCTTTGGAATGCAGAAGTGTGCCACACACTACGGTGCAACAAATGTCAAACAAAAGTAGCATAAGACAGTACTGATGCAGATTCCAACAGCTTCAGGCACACACTCCACCTACCCGAGCCTATAGGAAATGAGAGGGAAAAAAAAAGAAAAAAGGAAAACATAAAAATAGTCAGGGTTGCAAGTGCCCCCAAAAAATAAGAGATATAAGAGCTCATATCGTGTTCTTTGCTTCAGTGGCAGTAAGCAGAGAGAAAGTAAGATGAAGAGAGGACCAATTTTTACGTTTATGCCGTGCGCTTCCAAATGAACTCTAATATCAATAAAATATTTGGATTATTGGTGCAAAACAGATGAAACATGGACACACAATTTTCGCGGCAGCAGTGAGAAGTGGCTGTTAGAAATTTCTCACAGCATTCACCTTTGATTGGTTGCCTAACAGCACATCACCAGCTGTCGGTAGGACCGATACATGTTTCAAAATAATTTTGCTAGGCTTGTGTGCGCGGATTCTTAATGCGGAGCATGCAATGCAAACAAGAATGTGTGAAATTACAAAGTGTAAATAACATTCAATTATACAGTAAACTCTGACTGCACATGCAAGACATCAATTGGGGAAAGGGGGACACCAAAGTTAAGAGTCCATGGCACTGGCATTAGCCAGGAGGGGGGGGGGGGTCAACCCCTACCCCCCCCCCCCCGGAATTTTTCAATTTTGCATGTGTAAAATGCACGCACACATACAAACACGCACGAACATGCATAAAGGGTGGTTGACCCCCCCCCCCCCCCCGAAAAATATTTCTGGCAACGCCCCTGGTCCGTGGCTTGAGAGCTTGCCGAGGCGTCCGCGCGCTCGGCTGCAGCGGGCAGCCGATCTTGTACGCAGCCTTACCCTGCGACGCGCTCCGACCTGCAAAGCCCTCATCCGTGTACCGTCGTAGTTCCAACTTTCGCGTGCCCTAGAGTTCATGCGCCGCCCGCCTAATTACAAAATCAAGTACTAGCTCTTAACAGCTACGTATGCCGGTATTATTTTCGCATGCTAAATTACCTCATAGGGCAGAATGGTACTTTATGAGCAAAGCAGATTCATCCTACACGGGGGAATGCTTATTTGCTTTTTTCATCAACGCATCTCTGCACGAGTGCAGAAATTCTCGGGGCTATCATGAGAACACACACACACACACACACACACACACACACACACACACACACACCACACACACACACACACACAGAGAAACAACAACAACAACAACAACAACAACAACAACAACAACAAAAGAACCTGTAAACGTGTCATTCATTCATTGTTGAGGAGACGTCGTTCGCAAAGACTGTGGTCTTGCATCTCACAGGCAGTATGGTTCGCTTTTTATTATATGAATTCATCAAGGTATTCAGATCCCAGTGGAGCACATACCTTGTGAAGTAAACCAGTCGTTGATCTTGCACGCTCGAGACCACCGCGCATAACCAAACACCGTTGGCTGACGCTAAAGTCCTAGGGACTTTAGCTGACGCAGTTCGATCAAGCCGCTCCACAAGAGGAGATGCGGTCCTGCTGTCCACAACCAATGCTGCAATAAGATGAAGAATTGGGTTTGTTGCGCACATGCCGTGGGGCTACCACCACCACCGCAAGGCAGTTTTACGGCGCAGTCTGCAGAAAACGTCTACAGTCAAGGTAAACAGAAAAACCTGTACTGACCAATGCCACAAGGCCTGAAAGGTCACGCCACACTGTGGCAGGGTCTGGTCTATGCCATCAATCTAGTAACGACTACAGCGCCCCTAAATTACAGCGTTGCGAAAATCTCGCTTAGAGGTGACATCACGTCCGCTTTAAGAATTAGACTTGGGTGTCAACGTTAACACGTCTGAAACATTGCACTTTTTTGCTTCAGCGATTCCCCGCCTCCGTCCCCCCGCCCCTTTTTTCTTCTTCCTCTTTTTTTAGACAGTACTGAAACAAATTTATAAATTTATGGTCGGACATCTGAAAGTGCTTAGGCCTAGTGTGGGGGGTGAATGGGTAACACGTTGGGAAACCTGTGAGGAGAATTGGGACTGGTTCACATAGCCTTTGGCGGCGAACCCCAGTAACGTGAGAATACACCGACTAGAATACCACACTGTAACGAAGGAGTTGCCTCTAATGCTGCCCCCCCCCCTACAAACGCACCCTAGAAAGAAAGAAAGAAATTAAAAAAGGGGGGGGGGGGCATTCGGCAACAGGTCAGCGGGGAAGGGTAAGAGCGGACTAGTTTCATTTTTTGTGACAGTTGATTGTGCTGCATACAAAAATACAGAAAAAAAAATTGAAAGAAAGATAAAGAAAGAAAGATCTACACATACATCGAGTCCAAACTTGGCACGCTTGAAATTTATTGATGCATTATAAAATTTGGCGCACGTTTAACCATTAAACATCGTGTATGCCGCAGCGTAAGGACGTGCGGATGATGCTGAGCCGTGCTCCACCCAGGGTTGCACAAGGAAGCGCCATCTTCCTTTCTTCATCAAAAACCACTATAAAAAATAATTTCACTAATAATTTCATTATTTCACTAATGTGTCCCAAACTGGCTGTGCCCACTGGCGCAACATATATGTGTCATCAATGGATGACCGCAGATAATACTTACAGAAAAAAAAAGAAAGAAAAAAAAGAAAAACAGAAGTTTGCAGTTGGATTCGCAGAAGAAAGGCCATAGGGAAAATATAAAATGGAGGGGGTGGGTCGCTCATTCTCGTAACTTCGAATACTTTCACGACTGCAAACAGTCTTAGGAATTAATGAATCGCTCACTACAACTCATTTGTCGGGGCTGTACTCACTACAACACTCGACAGAGTGCTTGTGGTTTATCCGTGTTTATAACATAATTAAACAAACTTTCCGGATTTTCCCCCAGTAGCATTGATTCCTTCATAACTGCTGTTGATTTTGCTGCTGACAGCATCTCATGTGTCATTGACAACCTTACGCTGTCAGGAGCCGGGCTCGGTGAAACCAACTCTGAAATGTTGAAGAAACATCACGCGCGCCGGACTTCACCTGCTGGTTTTTTTATGGTAGTGGTATGAGGTTAGGAAATGCACTTGTTTCTGCAACCCATAAGGGAGCACAATGCAGCGTTGTGGAAGGTGGGGCATATAGGGAAAATGGGAGTAGAAGATAGGGAGGACTACCACCACCGCCGGTGCGAACAAGCACCTCTGCGGCTTTCAGCATGTACATCACCGTGCTGCTTTGGACCACTGACAGAAGAGCATGACTATAGGAGCTATCTATCGCTGGATCGCCGGATACTCAGCCACTGCGCATGACGTCATCAGCGGCGGGTCTACTAAAGGACCAGCGGCGGTCCAGCGCGACAGCGATGTCGTAAGAGGGATGCAGGCACGCATCTGACGAACAACATGCCTAGACTTTGCTTGAACCTATGCAGGTTGGTTACTTTACAAATGTCGTTTGCTTAAAAGTGATCGATTTTTGTTAATATAGTGCCGTGCCCTGGCATATGTTTCATTATTCTTTCGCAATGTTCTTCTACAATTTCGATCCTGCTGTGTCTGGTGATATAGAGCAAAGCTCTGGGCCTACTAATGCTCAAACGCTGCAAGGAACTCTAGAGAAGAAAGATTATATATATATATATATATATATATATATATATATATAATATATATAATATATATATATATATATATATATATATATATATATATATATATATATATATATATATATATATATATATATATATCGTGGGTTGTTGGAACGCGGTGCGAACTGGCGTACCGAAGAATGAACGCAGGATTTGTAGATATATCGGTCAAGATCCAATTTCGCGGTCCTATTATCCAATTTTGGGCAAAAATGTGATCGTATTAAACGCATGAAAATGCATTATTTCCAAGGCATGTTGGCCGGGAATAAGAACAAAAACGTATTCTGCAGAATCGTATCGAGATTCCACTATATATATATATATATATATATATATATATATATATATATAATGTGCTATAGATTAAGCGTTTAGGGAAGTGTTTGCGATGATCACAGTGCAGTGAAGCCAACTGCCTCTAGAACTGAACAAATGCTTATGGATGCTATACAAATACATATATTATTCCCAATGTATTTTTCAATCCAAGTAAGCATTAAATGAAATTATTTTGGGAACGATATTTAAAAAATAACTCGGGATGTAAAGGCTTGAAGATATGTGAGCTCAAAGTAAGTAACATATTAGTTGACTCACTGGATTCAGAACCTCAGGCACGAGAATGCTATATTTTATTTTCACTACCAGGCCTAATAAAGTAGGCAAAATACATGCGTCTTTGCAATTACAGACTTGTGATGCACAACTAAAAGAATGAACATTGAGTGGCAAACTAAAGAGACCAAGGTGAACCATTACTGATTCACGAGCAAGTAGCTTCACACTCAGGTGCCTCGTGAAACAATATGCTGTGCCAAGACGCTCTGTCGAACGCAGTGACCCGTGGTTTCAAGAGGCGTTGCCCGTGGTGATCAGTGTCTCAGTGAATTGCATCCAGCAGTACGACGATACCTGTTTTCTTCTGTTTTGCTGACACCCCGTCAACCAAACATTCGCGATTAAATCATCATTCGGAAAATTGCAGAGCATAATTTCCCCGCACAAAGCACTACTGCCAAAAAATTCAACTCCAGCACTCTGTGAAATGGCTGCCGCAGTGCCACCGTCGGACTACCGAGAGGGCCCCCCCCCCCCTGACTTTAAATTTTAAATCCTGGGCCTCGGACTGTAAAATAGACACTGCTAAAGAAGGAATCAGAGAATCAAACACAGGGATATATATCTTACGATAATACAGGAAATGAACAAACGAATTCAGAACCTAAAACATATCGTTCAGGATCAAGTTGAATAACTTGCAGGTCTTGAAAACCGCACTCGACGCAGTAATCTTCTGGGTTTTCTTGTTCCTGAAAGTGCAGGATCGGTCTTCCGTTGAAGAAAGTCGTAATAGGTAAACTCTTTGAAGAAACCCTTGGTGTGGCAATGCACACGCTTGAAAGAATCCACCAACGTAGTAAAGAAAAGGGAGAAATAGGCTCATAGTTATGAAGCTTTATTATTAGCGCTAGAAAGAAATTGTCCTTCAAAGCTGCAAAAAGAAAAAAAAATCAAACGGACAGCTAGCTATAATCATTAGCCATATAACCACCCCTGAGAAACAGTTGAAATAAGGCGCAAGTTACGGAACAGTGAGGGTTGTGCTCAAGTTAAGCTGGTGCATGATAAGATAATATTAAAATAAGCGGTGGTATATAGGGGTAGGATGTCAATCGAGACGAACGACACTTGTATCGAATCTGTGCCGATAAACGGCAACAGAGGAATGCAGGCTGCAGAGGCAGTCACGCGCAGTACGCGAGAAGAAGGCACGTCATCGAACGTGCTAGGAGCATCGTTTTCATCACCGCCGTCACAGCTCCGGCGCTGTGAATAAGGAAACTGAACTTTAATACATTTTGCTTTCGCGAAATCCACATGTGGTGGCCATAACTGAAACGTGGCTACACAAGAGCGTCACCGAAGGCTATATATTGTGCAGGAAGGCTACAAAGTGTTTGGGGCTCACGAGGGGCGGAGTTGCCATTATAGTAAAAAAATTCTGTTGTGGCCTCAGTAGTTCCCAGCAATGTTTCAGACACAAGCAGTCAGGGGCGTAGCCACGTTAGGGCACACCGGGCCCGTGCCCCCCCCCCCCCCGAAATTTTTTTTGCCATAGCATACCGAGCAGAAAATGACACTCGACCACATCTGCCTGCTCGTCCCCACTACAGTTCAAGAAGGTGCCCCCCCCCCCCGAAAAAAATTTCTGCCTACGCCCCTGCAAGCAGTGTGGTGTAAAATAAGCCTTTCAAACACATGTATACCTTATTGGTGCCGTGTATGGACCGCCCGCCACGCCACCAGAGTATTTTGGGAATATCCCTCTTTACGGCCATGTAAAAGGGAGCACCAATATTCGGAGACTTTAATCTACCACTTATTAACCGGGATGCTTTCTTGCCTGGCCACGTTGAGACTGATAGTGGTGAAAAGATGTTGGAAATTATGTTCGCTCTGAACTTAAAGGACCCCTGACACAAACATCACAAACTAAAGATGATGGTGCTTGACTGTTCTGCATAGTGGGCTCTTCTGACCGATTATTAGTGGCGAACGATACCTTTAAAATATTTTAATTTGGTGTTAATGTAAGCGAGACATTGCTCATCTAAGTGGGCAGCAACTCGCGACATCATCACTAGTATGGCATAGGTTTGGGTGTGTGTGACGTTCCACGAATAAAGCGGGTATTGTCGACATCACAGACAAGTGCGCCGGACCGCGGCTATTGTTCCTCGCCCCGTCGCTCTGTTGTCGGGCTGCTCTCAAGGTAGTTCTGGCTGCTTACGTGAGCGACTTTTTAAGTACCGTACCAAGGAATGTCATTTCTTTTTCTTTTCTGAAGGGGCACTCTGCTTGGCAGGCGGGTATGTCGCGTGTCGTTTCGAAGGACGTGCCTGGTGCTTCACTCCAAGAATTTTTTTCTGGGGGGGGGGAGTAACCATGCCTTATGTATGTTCGTGCGTGCGTTTGTATATGTGACTGTATATATACACATGCAAAATTGAAAAATTTCGGGGTCCCTCCTTCCCCCTCCGGCTACGCCAGTGTACCGCAGCATCCGCGTCGTTTCGTCTCATTCTTTCCCTCACGCGGGGCCCATATTCGAATAGCGCGCTCTCAACGTCACCAAAGCTTGAGCGCACGTGATCTTAATGCTCCAGTGCGGTGGGCCGCTAATTTCTTATGATTTTAGGCGGGCTTTTATTGTCTTCGTTTGTTCCCGCGAAGACGCGCGGGTACAGTCGCGATAGACACGCACGCACGCACATACATACACACGCGCGAATATACACTAGCGCACGCACGCACAGGCGCACACATACACACACATACGTGCGCATACGCACATACACACGCGACAGTACAGACATGCGCAAACGCACGCAGGAGCATACATGCACACGCACATACGTGCGCGCACGCGCAGACGCGAAGACACATACACAAACGCACGCACACGATGGCGCGCACACACACAAACCTACACACACACAGGCGCACACATGCACTCACACACACACGCACCTACACACGCAAGCGCACACATACAAACAAACGTGCACCCGCACACACACGCCTGGAGGGTTCACGCCTGGAGGGTTCATGGCGTGCGCGAGCAACTAAAAGCGCGCGAAGTTTGCTTGCGCGGGCTTTTCACTCAGTTTTGCGGATGCGCCGGCTCCACGAAAGAGAGGGTGAAAAAAGAGGAGGTTGACGGCGCGGCGAGGGTGCGGCGGCGTGGATGAAACAGCGCCGCTACTTTCCAACATCAAGGGGTTTTATTGGTTCCAGCCTTGCAGCGCCATTTTTTTTTTTTTAGTGAAATAGATGAGTAAAGATGCAGTGATTCCTTCATGCGTGCGCTTTAACGCTCACGCGTTAAAACATCTAGCAGCCCTAGTCACGACCCCAGTTTTATTTTGACGAGGCTACGTACGACTTGGTGCTAGGGACGGCGGTGCTTTATTTTTTACCGCTGGCTAAACAAAACCGCTTTCGGTTTCGATATTGAGAAGCGGTTTCACAGTAACGTGTCAACACAGTCTGACGTAGGTCGAAGTCACGTGCGGACTGCAACTCGTGGCGTACTAGCAGCAGCTGCGTTGTCAGCTGTCACTCACATGTGGTGCACGTAAACAAGGATGAGTGATTGTCGTCCAGCGGCTCCGACAGCGATTTTGGCGATTTCGGCCGCGTGCAGGGCGCAGAGTTCGCAAACCCAGCGAGCTGTGTTGACTCGTAATGAGAATGTCCACTGCGGTGGGGCTGGTGCGACGAAAACTTTAAAATCACACACAAATATTTTACACATGTTTCCTGGCTCCGGTGTGTGGAGAGCGTTAACACTGCATGGTATGCATGAACGTTTTTCTGCAGATGTTGAAGTCATCCCTACGGAAAGAATAACCAAGTGAGCGCCCGGAGACCCCGTTAGAAAGCTTCCTGTTGCAATACCGAAACACACCTCATGCAACAACAAAGGAAACACCGGCAGCATTATTGTTGGGAAGAAACCTCCGGACACGCCTGGATGCGGCCAAGCCTTCGGTGGAGGGAAGCAGTGTGTCGGAACGGAACGAAAACCGAAAACGAAAAAAAAAAACGATATTTTTGACCGGCACGAGAACGTAGCCGAAACGCTATCTATTATTTCGTTCCGGAGTGAAACCGAAATAATTTTTATCGGTTTTCGGTTCAAGGGAAAAAAAAGTTGGCAATCCCGAACAACCGAGGTCATGCAACGTGAACATTAATGCATATCTCGGGGGACATTATTAGCGCGCATCTCAGGCAGCGATTCCAAAATATAGAGATGTATTGAACTTTTGCAAAAAACGAAAAGAGTGGCAACCGGAGTTGCTTATATTAACGCAAGTGGACCTTTGCGTGCCTGTCACACAGGCCAGCGTGGAGAGGACATTGTCGGCGCTGAAGTTTGTTTTATCAGAACAGCGGTCTCGCATATCAGACTACACTCGATGACGTGCTGCTTCTGAGATATTGCTCACTCCCTTGGCGCAAAGCATCCAGCCTACTCAGAGAATTCGTAATCCACTTATAAGAAAAATTAATGTTTTTATCTACTATTTTTAATTGTTACTGTGTTTGAAATTTTTTGTACACAAATAAAATTTGTTACAAACCGTTACGGAACATTTTTTACAGCGAAAGCTGTTATGAGATCACAACAAGGGCCGTTTTTGGCGCCGTTGTTGTCCGCCGTCGCCGCCGGTGTCCGTAACCAGTATCGCACGAATTAAAAGAAAAAGCAAATAAGAAAAAATATCTGGGATGGAACGAGGTTCCAACCTGGGACCTTTGCTTGGGAGCCCAGTATTCTACCTCAGAGCCATGCCGGTGCTTGAAAGTGCGTTGCAAAAAGACCCTATACAGGCTTCATGCCGGGAAGGAACCACATTAACATATGTAATGTAGTGTGGTAGAAGAGTAAAATAACAACCAGGAGTCAAACAACGCCAGTTCTGTAACCAGCCGTCACACAATGCGAATCGCGCAACGAGTGGGTTGCATCAACAAAGTGCACCACAGCATCAACAAAGTGCACATAATGCCTTACGTGTGTTTAGCGGGTTCCACGGTTCTCCGCAGAATGACGAAAAATTGCATAGCGGCTGCTCCCCTACTTCACAAAAATTATGATGATTTATAGCGTAGTGGGTTCCTCCCAAGTGCACTTATATTGGTTGCCAAGGAAGCCCATCAGGCTCCCATGATCCATTTCCTCAGGTTCTCAATAAAGTTAATTCCCCCCCCCCCCCTCTCTCTTTCTTTCTCACGTTAACGTACGTCATAAAGCGTGTTGGGAGAGTTAAATAACGACCGGGAGTCACACAATGCGAATTACGTAACTAGTGGGTCGTTTAAAGCTTCCAACCCATTACAAAGGGCTCAGCCATAATTCTTCATCGTCATCAACCGTCGCATCAAGTGCACATGATGCCTTACAGATGGTACCTCGCTTCTTCGCAGAATGACGAATAATGTCGTGGTAGGTGCTCCCCAACTTCACACAAATAATGATTTGTGGCGTAGTGGGTGCGTTGCTAGTGTACTTGTATTAGTAGCCACAAGAAGAGAGTTAATAACGAGCTCTAGAAATGCCGCTCTTCCAGCTTTCGCTGTGACTGTGCTGCGCTTTCCGCGCAGGCCTGGCGTTTTTTTTTTTTTTTTTCGTTCGGGAACAGAAACGCAGCGCAACTTTTCTCGGTGGAACGAAACTGACATTGAAACGAAGATCATTTCGTCCCACCGACGGATAGGCTGATTTTTCGTCCACTTTAATCCATTTCAGTTGACGTCATTATCACTACACTACAGTTAAAGGCAACAGTTAGTGTACTTATGCTTTCCCTGGCCTAACTGTCTGTTGGATTCCTTTGATAGAATACAACTCTTTGCTGGATTTGATTTCTTTGTGTGTATTGATGTCACTTATGTCACCTCGTAGCGAAGCACCGTCACGCCGAATGTCCTTTAGCTTCGATCCTCTTTTCTGTATGTCTTTGCAGAAATAAAACCATTCATTCATTCATTTCACTTCGAGCAGACGGCCCGACGACCGAGTCACGCCCGTACGTGTGCCGCTGGTGACCCTGTTATCGTTCAAAATTATAGAGGCTCGCCACTTTGGGTCCAACGCGTCATAGCAATACAGATCGGACCTGTTTCTTACAACGTGTTGTCACTACATCACGGGGATTTTTCAGGTGGCGAAGGCACCGCAATCAGCTACGTCCTCGTGAAACGGACATCGGTTTCGAGTTCGCCAACTGTCCGGACGAATCAGCTGCCCCTGACACCTTTAGCAGTCAGGAGACACATCGACGACAAGCAGTGGCGCAGAGAGAAGAGGACTCTGCGCAAGCGATGGCTGCACCAGCACAGCCGTGCAACCCGCGAAGTGCGACGACATACGCAACGAAAGCACCAGCCTGCGCAGAGGTACCCTATTTACACGATTGTAGGTCAACCCATTTTATGTAAATTTAAAATCGGAAGTAGGGGTGTCGACTTACAATAGAAACCGAAACTAGTTTCGGTTGTAAGGTCGACTTACCCCCAAAGCCGAAACAAACGAGAAATCAGGCACACTGTGGCATGGTTACGACATTGTGTTTACGTTCCGGCTCTACCTGTAGCATATACCGTATTTTCTCGTGTACAACCGGCACCCTCACCAACGATTCGCGGAAAATTTTCTAAAAATGATTCCCGTGTGTTGGCGCAAAGCTAGCTTTCCTGCATAGCTGTTATGCACTGTCGTGAAGTTATCTTTACACAACCGGAATTCGAGTTTTTTTTTTTTATCTTCACTGGCATCGTAAATAAATTTACGAGATGCGCGCGTATTTTTTTTTTTTTTGCCTTGCGATTTTATGGGGGTCGACCTACATTCGAGTAGACTTACAGTAGTATGAATACAGTACTAGCGGGAGTATGTGCAAATACTGCGTTGGTCTCTCCACAAAAAGGAGAGAAACGTGTCTTCTCTGGCTACTCTTAAAACATTATGAAAGCGTCACCGAGCAGCCATGGCAGTTCACTGTATCACCTGAAGAGCGGCATAATATAAGGAGCTGCAAGATCGCGCCCTTCGTTCCACTTTGCCGGTAAACACCCGCGGTGTGTAGTCGTACTGCCTCCAATAATAACCCTCAGTCCTTTGTTCGCTGCCCAAAGTGCTAGGCTGACTTCTTTTTCCCGGCTGCAACGCTGAAGTACACAACAGCATCCATCTTTCAGCGGTGTTGAGTATCAAAGCAGATGGACGTATTCACTAGTTAGAAGCTGAGATAAGGAAAAGTCGTTTAGGATATTGGTAGAGGGCATCAGAGAAGAGGTTGGTGGACTGGGAGTTGAGGAACTGGGTAGAAAAGCGTAGATAACAGTCCATCATTAAACTATAGGCTTATATATGAAAAAAATAAATAAATAAAGTGAGATATCCAGTATGCTGGATTGTAATGGATGGAATAACACAAATTAAAAAAAAATTGGTGTATATCAAGTTAGCGAAACTGCCGCCAGCGCACCATGAGCGTGGCACGTAAGTCATGCTGTACATGACATGCGTGTCATGATTTTCATGTTAACTCCTGTTATTTAGGTTCGTGACACAGTCACGTCGCGAGATACAAATTTTGGTGTATATCAAGCTAGCGAAACGGCCGCCAGCGCACCATGAGCGTGGCACGTAAGTCATGCTGTGCATGACATGCATGTCATGATTTTCATGTTACCACCTGTTATTTGTGTTCGTCACACAGTCACGTCGCGCGATACCAATTTTGGTATAAATCAAGCTAGCGAAACGGTCGCCAGCGCACCATGAGCGTGGCACGTAAGTCATGCTGTGCATGAGATGCGTGTCATGATTTTCATGTTAATTCCTGTTATTTAGGTTCGTCACACAGTTACGTCGCGAGGTACCTATTTTGGTGTATATCAGGCTAGCGAAACGGCCGCCAGCGCACCATGAGCGTGGCACGTAAGTCATGCTGTGCATGACATGCGTGTCATAATTTGCACGTTAGGACCTGTCACCTATGTTCGTCATACACTCTTGTCACGCCATACCAATTTTGGTATATAGCAAACTAACCAAACGGCCGCAAGAGCACCAAAACAGTGGCATGTAAATCATGTCGTTCATGACATGGATATCATGATTTTCATGTTATGACCTGTCATTTATGTTCGCAATAAAGTGATGTTTCGCCATAACAATTTTGGTGTAAATCCTATTAACGAAACGGCTAGGAGAGCACAACAAAGTCGTAGGCGGCTAGATAGATAGATAGATAGATAGATAGATAGATAGATAGATAGATAGATAGATAGATAGATAGATAGATAGATAGATAGATAGATAGATAGATAGATAGATAGATAGATAGATAGATACGCTCAAAGTCGCAGAAGTTCGCTAAGAAATGCTTCGCATTAAAAAAAAAATTCGGCAGATCCCACGCACTGTGGTAATCGATGTAATGCGAAGCAGCCAGCAAAGAGCTGCATACATCGCCTTGTTTGTCTTTGAGCCAAATGAAATCATTCATGCCATGGCATCTAGTTCACCATATATCGCATGTTTGCCATGCACGCATGCATGCACAATCTAGTGTACACCATGCCAATGAAACGCATATTCTGGTATATAAAAGCATCACCTGTCGTTTATGTTCATCACGCACTCGTGTCATGCCATACCAATTTTGGTATATATCACGTTAACAAAACGGCCGGAAGCGCACCATGACAGTGGCATGTAAATTATACCGTACATGACATGCGTAACATGATTCGCATGTTAAGACCTCTCATTTATGTTCGTCATACAGTCACATCGCGCAATACCAATTTTGGTGTATATCAAAGGAGCGAAATGGCTGCGAGTGCACCATGAGTAGAGCATGTAAATCATGCCATACATGACGTGCATATTATGGTTTTTCATGTTACCACCTGTCACTAATGTTCATCATACAGTCACATCGCGCAATACCAGTTTTGGTGTATATCAAGCTATCGAAACGGCCACGAGTGCGCCATGAGCGTGGCATATAAACCATTTCATGCATGTCATGATTTTCATGTTACCACCTTTCATTTACGTTCGTCATACAGTCGCGTCGCGCAATGCCAATTTTGGTGTGTATCAAGCCAGCGAAACGGCCGCGAATGCATCATGAGCGTGGCAATTAAATCATGACATACATGTCATGCATGTCATGGTTTTCATCTTACCAACTGTTATTCATGTTCTTCATACAGTCACGTCGCGCAATACCAATTTTGGTGTATTTAGATCTACTGAAACGGCCGCTAGCGCATCATGAGCGTGGCATGTAAATCAGGTCGTACACGACTTGCATGTCATGATTTTCATGTTACCACGTCTCACTTACGTTCGTCACACAGTCGTGTCGCGCAATACCAGTTTTGGTGTATATCATGCAAGCGAAACAGACGCGAGTGCGCCATGAGCGTGGCATGTAAATCATGTCATACATGACATGCATATCATTCATGTTACCACGTGTCAGTTATGTTCGTCATACAGAAATGTCTCGTCATACCAGTTTTCGTATGTATCCCGTCATTTAAACGGCCGCGAGCGCCCCGAGACCATGTCATGTAAATCATGCTGCACATGACATGCGCGTCATGATTTGCATGTTAGGACCTGTCATTATGTTCGTCATGAACTCTTGTCACGTCGTACCAATTTTGGTATATATGAAATTAACGGAAAGGCCGCAAGAGCCCAAAGGCCGTGGAATGTAAATTATGCTGTTGATGACATGCGTGTCATGATTTTCATGATATGACCTGTCATTTATGTTCGTAATAAGGCCATGTTATGACACACCAATTTTGGTATACATCCGATTAACGAAACGCCCAGGGAATGTAAATCATGCTGTTCATGACATGCGTGTCATGATTTTCATGACATGACCTGTCATTTATGTTCGTAATGAGGCGATGTTATGACACACCAATTTTGGTATACATCCGATTAACGAAACGGCCAGGGAGCCCAAAGGCCGTGGAATGTAAATCATGCTGTTCATGACATGTGTGTCATGATTTTCATGATATGACCTGTCATTTATGTTCGTAATAAGGCCATGTTTTGACACACCAGTTTTGGTATACATCCGATTAACGAAACGGCCAGGAGAGCGCAAAGTCGTAGGCGGCTAGATAGATAGATAGATAGATAGATAGATAGATAGATAGATAGATAGATAGATAGATAGATAGATAGATAGATAGATACGCTCAAAGTCGCAGAAGTTCGCTAAGAAATGCTTCGCATTTAAAAAAAGGCTAGGTGCTACTGGTTACCGCCCCGTGTCAAAGGGGATGCCAATAAAGGTAACAGTCAACATAATAACGCAAACGCCACTGCGTACCTATATGCCGGAATACCGAACACGCTAAAACTCGCCACTGTTACGTTCCGCTTGCGACCCCGTCTGTATTCGCCGAGCTGCCTGCTGTCTACGAAGCACTAATCGTTTCGCGTTCGTACTCTAACAAGAAACGTCGGACCTATAGTTAGATACACAGATGCAGCCAAATAGGTGAAAGTCCTTCGTAAAATACTGAATGGTTTTGGCGCTGTATTGTCACTGTAGCCTTTGTTTCATTAAACTTGATGATATTAGTAATGATGATAAAACTTCGACGAGTCGACTTTCACCCAGAAGCTGCGTAGCGAACTATCGATGTTAATGATGCGCATTACTTGGATGCCCCGTTTTGTTTTTCTCAGGAAATATTCAGGCAGATGCAGCTACTGATGTATCCGCTGCTGCTATAGTCCCTGAACACGCCGCGCTCACATGGCTATCGAAGAAGGAAGTCCTTTGCCGCACCATAAACGCATTGGCAACTCCATGTGGATTAGACCTCCCGCCTGGTCTTTCCCACAGCGAAGAGGTTGCATTAAGATGAATGCTTGTGGGTGCTGCATTGTCACCCAAGAAAACTCATCAGCTCTAGAGCATCGATTATTCCTCAGCAAAACTTGTTCCGTACGCTCTCGCCCAACTGCTCTCGAAGATGTACTGGAACTTTTCTTGTATCGCGTGGGAGTGCGCTTCTCAATACGAAATATCTGTTATGCAGGGTTGGGGTAGGGGGGTGGGTGCTATACCCAAGTTGCGAGCAAGTATCTATTATCGATGATTGATCATAGATCATCATAGATGATTGTTGGACTCCATCAAACACAAGAAAATGTGTATGTTCATAAAACTTGCATGTTTCACATGCTCCGTGCCGCAGGGCAAACTTGAAAAAAAAATCATTCAGTAAACTTCACACTGCTCTTATTATATAGCTTACCCATCTAACACATTTCTGATAAGGCAACGACACTTATTGGAGGGAAGCAAAATGGTGGTCTGAAATGAACATCCTCCTACGTGCTTAAAATTTAGTGCCCGTTGTCAAAACACGGTTAAGAAAAGTTACTCTCTGGCACCGCAATATGACCTCCGTAAAGCTGAAATAAGTGTTATAGGACAATAACACATGGCAATCAAATTTTCCCGGCTATGAAGGGAGAGACAGTACAAAGGTTAAGTGGCAGGTTAGCTAGTAACATCGGAGAAATGAATCCATAGTGTAAAGAAAAAAGAAGAAGACAAAAAAAAAACTGCGCTGTTTTTCTTTTGTTTACAGACGTAGAAGTCGAGTCAGTACACACGCGAGGACGGTGTGCCAACAAACTACACGGTTCATGTCACCCTGCCTCTAACACAACATGTGCAACTTGGCGGTCGTTACCCATCGCTGGTAAAGCGACTGACAGCTCAGGAGGTAGTTGGATACCCTGAGCTCTATACAATGATACTGTTCTCAGGCGAGGATTACTGAGGTTGTGGCGCTAACTCTGACGTGCGACGACGCGCTGGACATCGCAAAAGAATAATTTTAATCTCGAGTCAGACGTCCGAGTGTTGTCGCTGTGAATGAACTGCAGCTGGAATAGAACACGCAAGGCATGGAGCGTCACGCATGTCTCTTGACGCATCTGTTCCACACGACAATGCGTCGCACTATGGACTCAATGTGAGCGGCTGCGCAGATGAATGGATCCTAATTAGCGCCCTGTCATGTGGCCTTTGTGTTTTCTTTGTTCGAGGCTGCATACAACTTTGAACGGCGAATCTGGTAACGTCGTCCCATATAACAGTCAATCGTAGATGCATTCCAGAGCAAGCGGGGCAGCCAGCTGTTAGGTCGCCAATGCAACCGTTATGGATTTAAGGCCGCGCTCTGCTGCTCTGTGCTTACAGTTAGCACACAGCCTCGTCGTTCCCAGTCGTTCGCGCCGATAACTTTCAGGCAATTACCATAGAGTTTGTTGAAAGCTTCACCCCTCGAGTTCTTTTTGCATCACTTCCAGACATTCAGTTCTTTTTGGATCATTAGGCCACCCACGATGGTAATCGAAGCCTCTTTATCGCGAGATATACACGACTTTAAGCACAAGGAGGCGCGTGTTTCGCTGAAAATTGACAATGGTGTTGTGAGGTCGTACATTGAGGGGGTCACAGTTCCGGACGTCAACTTTTCAGCCTTTTTCGGCGATGTTTTTACCAGGTTCAAAGATGAGACTGCTCTGGTGAGTAACTTAAAATCTTACTTCGGCATGATCTCAGAAAATTATATCATGTCACGATCACTGAATATCTGTGCGATCTTTGACAATACACCAGGATTTCCGTTTTCGTGGCATAGAGCAGGACCGCATATTTGTGGTCACAGTGACAGCGCGAAGCGTTACGTGAAATATAGCTGCCGAATATTTTGCCGTTATGAGGATTTTACTGACAGCTATTGTCAGGTTGCAGTTCCTGTTGAATCGATATCGCAATCGTGCAAGTTTGTTCGTTTTTTAATTATGTTAATTCCCTGATCCAGAAAAACTGTGTTGAGGCTTCCAAAAAGAGCTTAATATTCTCAGCCTATGCCACCTGGGTATTACAGTCCCTGATCCATAGGGAACATGCGTCAGATACCAATGCAGATGCGCAATTATTCAGTAGATGAATAATTGCGCATTCGCAATTTTCAGATTCGCTGATTCGCTGAGGATAGTCACTGATTAAGTAGAGCGGGGATGGTTCACGCAGTTTCCAAAGCGTTTCAGCGTCTATCGGAATGGTGACAGCGGACGAACGGGCCAAAGATAACAGCCTGTTCAATGTGCTGCGCTACACAAATTGTGGAACATAATCCAAAATAAGTCTGCATCAGTTTTCGAAGGGGATTACCGAATTTCCATGATTGAAGATCGACCCATTTTACCTAAATTTGAAATCTGAAGTTGGGAGGTCGACTTACAATCGAAACCAAAGCCTAGTACCACCAGTTACGGCGGTTCAAACGAGAAATCAGGGACGCTGTGGCATGGTTACAACATTATGTTTGTGTCCCGGCTCTAGCTGCGACATATACCATATTTTCTCGTGCATAACCCGCACCCTATCTACCGATTCGAGCAAATTAAAAAAAGAATTGCCATGTATTGCCGCGAAGCTAGCTTCTCTGCACAGCTGTGAAGCACTGCCGTGAAGCCATCTTTGTACACTGATTGGTTTATTCTGGCGGTACGCAAAATTGTCACGCAAGAAACCCGCGTATTCGCATCGGGAAGGGGAATGCCGAGGACGCACTTCAAGGCCATCAGGGGCGGAGGCATCAAAGTTCATGAAGAAGGCTGGCTTGACGATGACGAGTGAACACGTGTAGTCAGTCGAGCGACTATGTAAATTTTCTTTATGAAATGCGCTCACGTGGTGTTTTTTTTGCCGTGCGATTTTAGGGGGGTTGACCTACATTCGAGTCGACTTACAATCGTGTAAATACGGTACTTTAAAGAAATTTCTTCTCGGATCACCTTGATTAGGGCTTTGAATTACATGCACGCAGCTTTCAGTATTTGGACTTAACGTTTGTTTTTGCTCTTTAATTACAACACACATACTATCGATAATGAGTTTGAATGCTGGTGAATGTGGTTGAAAAGAAATGCTGTTCCTTCAAAATATGCAACTTAGACTGGAGAGCGAGAGAGAGAGAGAGCGAGAGAGATATATATATATCAGACACAATGAGAAAGGAAGGGACGTTAACCTGGCTACATCTTGTTGGCTAGCCCGCACTGGGAAATGAAAGCGGGTTGTGGAATACGACGGCAATTAGACTTACACAGACACAAGCACACACGAAGAAGCGTCCATCGTTCAGTTAATTACAGACTGTCATAAACGCTCGTGCATCTCAAGGATGGAGACTTTCGCTTAAAAGCGTGAGCCTAAAGCGTCGCCTTTTCGCGAAATCGTGCTGATAGCATTCGAAAACAAAACAATAACTGCACCTTTGATGGTCTAAACGCGTCGCATGCTGCACAGCTGATTGCCTAGCACGCATGTTCGTACATGACGCTATTAAACTATGCTCGTATTCATAAAATAGCACTTATGCAAGAAATGTTCGTTCCATCCATAGGCGTGCGCAAAGTTCCCCTTCATGGGGGGGGGGGGGGGGCGAAGGTTCGTCGTAGCGCCCCCCCCCTCCCAATTATGTCAATGTATGGCGCTGACATCCCCCCCCCTCCCCCACCGTGCGCACGCCTATGGTTCCAGCAGACGTTAGTCGGACGGAATGCTGAATATACTTGTTACTTCAGAGACTGCCGTCCAAACGGTAAGCAAACGGTAAACTCGCTAAGTTATGACAAATGACGAACACGAAAGGCAGAGAAAAGACGTGCAATAAGCAACATCGCACCAAGTTTGTTAGATGTAATGCAGGTATTGTGTAGGCCTACCGCATACCATTAACTTGTAAACGCTACTACATAGGACCATCATCTTGTTGCATTAACGACAGGTTGCGCGAGGACGCGAATAATGCTAAAAATAAGACGAGAGGGTCATCAGCCATTCACTACAGAGATTGCGGATGTAAACCTATGCTCGAAGAGTGCACTATAGACGCAAGAAGCAGAAATCAATTGACGCGTTTGATCATAGAAGCCCTTATAATCTCGAAACTGGAAAACAAGTGCATCAGTGGGACTAGAGCTGTGCACGGGCCGTATTTCCGAGCCCGAGCCCGGCCCGGGCCCGCTGACTTTGTCGAAGGCCCGCCCGAGCCCGACGGCAAAGGGCTGCGAGCCCGCCCGGCCCGGCCCGACGCACGAAAACAAAATCCCGGGCCCGGCCCGGCCCGGCCCGGCTTTTTGAAGGTTCGCTGCGAAAACGAAACATCGTTTTCCGGCAATTTGGCATTTTATTAAGCATATCCAATATGATCAAACGACACACGACGAACAGTCTCTATTACACAGATTACAAATTACAAGTAGACGGCCTCATGCCAGCAACTATGGAGTTCGCTCGCCAAAGGCGTCACGTGTATCGGGTATGCCCATGCAAGCGTCAGCTTGCACGAAGGCGATCTACGTCGGGTCGCTCGTCGCTGTCGCGTGCATTTTCACTTTAAATCTAACGCGAACAGTCGCGTGGCGCCGTCACTAGCTCAGGTGGTGTTACTTCCCTGTTTGTCGGAGTGCAACAGAGCCAGTGCTTTACCTGCTCCCATTTTGTTTAAAGTAGCGAATGGAAAGGAAAAGTGGTAAAGGCGGTCGCGGAAAAGGCGCTGTATGCGTGCTGGAAAATAATTCCCGCTCATTCTCTATATTTCGGGCTTGAGTCGGGCTTTGCGCCGGGCCCGAGCCCGGCCCGACAAAACGCCAAGTAGCCTGAGCCCGGCCCGGGCCCGACGTGAAAATACGTCGGCCCGCCCGAGCCCGGCCCGCGGGCCGGGTCGGGCTCGGGCTTTCGGGCTACCCGGAGCCCGTGCACACCTCTAAGTGGGACATCACTGGCGATGTGGGCAAAAGAGATTGCTTTTTTTTTTTGAGTGGCTGCACGTGCGTGAAGAATTTCGCCGGGACATAGTCATTCATGTACAGCAAGTGTATCGAAAGGGTCACACCGCTCCAAAATGAATTGTTGGAAGTTTACGCGTTGTGTGTTCCATCGTTTGTCCCTTTGTCCGTGTCTCTTAAGCGAAACATCATACTCGCGAATGGCATACCAACAGGTCCAAATATCAATCTTAGTGAATATGTATATCCCGGCAAAATGACCTGTATTTCAATAGAGAGATTTCTATGTCTTGCTCTCTCTCTCTTTACACCACATCAGAACAGAAAAAGAAACAATTATTCAAGAATTAACCATTCTTAAGTCCCTATTGGCTTTAGCCGCCTGTCCAACCTGGTCGATCAGTGATTGCTGGTCTTGGCACCAACTTTCCAACTTGTACGTGCCACTCCTCAATAAACCTCTCTGACACCAACTAAATATAGGCTACATAGGCAACTAAATGTAGACGTGTGTGCCGCTCTTTATGCTAACCGTCATAAAATATAAAAAAATGGTATCTCTGCTTATTCGCACTGGTAATGACATAGATTTATAATCGCATTACGTCGCCAGTCATATCCAAAATGAAACAAACCACCATGTTTTGTTTACATTTATGATATTTGACATGCCAGTAACATGTTCCATAGACTTCTCTCCCAGCAGCTTGAAACAGTGCACTGAAAAGTGAATAGCATTTCCGGGGTGTTGAGATGAACCGGAAGTGAATAACAACCGAAACCGTTATATTATACTGAACCGGGCCTAGCCGAACCTATATTGTCTTTCCATCTTGGAACCGTATCCAAACTGGAACATTTACAGCGAAAGCTGTTATGAGATCACAACAGCCGATTTTTGTGGCGTAGTTGTCCGCCACCGCCGCCGCCGCCGGTTTCCGTAACCGTTATCGCGCACAACGAGAACAAAAAATATCCAGGATAGAAGGGGATTTGAACCCGCGCCCTCTGCGTGGCAGTCAAGTATCCTTCCAAAGAGCGGCGCCGGCGCTTGAAACTCCACCGCAAAAAAGACCCTATACAGACGTCATGCCGGGCAAGCAACCACGTTAAGAGATGTAATACAGCGTGGTAGAAGAGTAAAATAACAACCAGGTGATCCACAATGCGAACTGCGTAACGAGTGGCTGGTTTAAAGCTTCCCACCCATTACAAATGGCTCAGCCATAACCTTCATCGTCACCCACACAGCATCAA
Source organism: Rhipicephalus sanguineus (assembly GCF_013339695.2). Taxonomy (NCBI): domain Eukaryota; kingdom Metazoa; phylum Arthropoda; class Arachnida; order Ixodida; family Ixodidae; genus Rhipicephalus; species Rhipicephalus sanguineus. The sequence goes on from NC_051176.1 coordinate 179,356,996, forward strand.
CAAAGCGCACATAATGTCTTACAAATGCGTAGCGGGTACCTCGCTTCACCGCAGAGTGATGAATAATGGTATGGTGGGTACTGCCATACTTCGCAAAATTATGATGATTAATGGCGTAGTGGGTACCTTGCAAGTAAGTATTAGTTGCCCCAAGTGAGTTTACAACGGGTTCTATAGAAAGGCCGCTCCTCCAGCTTTCGCTGTGACTGTGCTCAGGGTTGCCGGGTTGAAAAAACAAGAAATAGCCACGAAATCGGAAAAACAAGCCAAAAAGCAGCCAACTTGGGCGAAGGGCAGTTAAAGTAGCCAAAAGTAGCCACGCGTGTGTGAAAACACATGCGACGTTGTTATTCAAGTAACTAAATTCAAGGTGGAAATGTAAATAAGTGCAGTATAACCCTTCAAAATCATAATTTGTGAGATATAAGCATAAATTGTGGACTTTAGCAGTAATTTCATGCACGATGACGAAGTTTCTTGTGCTGTTGCACAAATGGCATTCTCTTCACGCGTCTTGCATGACTTTTCATAAAAAGGCTAGAAGTACCAATGAAAATAAAACTGAGTACTGCATGAGTGTGCTCAGAATCACTGTTGCTGTGATTGAAGCATAAATGGTAGTCACTTCCGCAATCGTTTCTCGTGTGAGCACAAATCCGAGCAATTAATATTCTGGAGTAACAGTTCGTATCTAACCCTAAGAAACAACACGAGCAGTTCGTCTAAAAAAGTAGCCAAGTTGGCGCAAAGTAGCCAAACCTGGCAAACCTGATTAGTCTGTGCTGCGTGCACTGCGCAGCCCTGGCGTTTTTCTTTTTCGAAGCGAGCAGGTTCGACCACAGGTTCAGCCCAAGGTCGTTGTTGCTAAATAATTAAAGCAAAGCAGACGACATCTCTTGCGTCGATCGGAGCAGCACGCGGTGCGGCGTCTCGGGAACAGACACACGGCTAGCCGGTGGCTCACTTAGCTGCATACATTAAGTTAAATTAAGGCGTGATATGATTATGAGGCACACCGTAGGGGGGCACTCTGGGTTAACTTTGACCACCTGATCTTTTCTTTAACGCAGACGTAGACCGTAGCACACGGGTGTGCATTTCGTCCCCGTCGAAATGCAACCGCCATAGCCGGAATGCGAACCCACGTCCTCGTGCTTAGCAGAGCGAGGCCAATACGACGGGTGTATACGTGTGAACGGCTAAACAGCATAGTTTGTGCGTGGTTGCGCGCCCTGTTTAAACGAGGACTGCACAGCTCAAGACTAGCTGGGGCCGGAAACAAATTCTGTGGGGGCCACAGAAACGACACCGCACTGGTTGATGTCCTCAGCACGTCTTCTAATACCAAGTTGATCATTGAAGAGGAAAGGTCGCTCCCGTTCAGAGTTTCAAAACAGCGTCTTCTGAAAACAGACGCCAGCTTCACGGGGCAGTGATATGCGTGTTTTCGTATTGGTTTTCGTGCAAAGGTCACAATAGAAACGTGCAGGCCTTTTGGCTCAAATGAAAAGCACAGGCGGCGTAGTCGGCCTCCTGGCGTCACTGCTGCGTTTCTTATCGGCGAATGATATGACATGACACGCTGTTGGAACTTTGTCAAAACGCTGTCGACGTTCGAGACATTCAGTGTTGTACTTTATTCTCTGCTTGCGTGAGCATTTATCATCGGATTGAAAAATGGTATTCAACACTAAAAATTGTCAGAAGAAGAGGAAATGCCACAGCCATTTTAGTATTCAGTCGGAAACGTACAAAAACATGGCAACTTTCCGCGTTAGAACCGACGTGCAGTGGCCATAGTACCTGCCTTTCTATACTGGTATCTAAATCGAGCCAACAGCTTGTCGAGAAGACGGCCCGTCATTTCTTGATCGCTTGGCTTTTCCACATAGAGAGGGACCTTCCCGCATGCATTTGGCAGAGTGAACGGTGTGACTAAGAGGGCGTCGTGCAGAACAAGTAGAAACCACCGCTTGCCATCGCGTGCTTTCTCTTATGATTCCTCACCGTCGCGCCCGTCGGCCCGTCTTGCGGGGTCGCCGTTCGCTTCTCCGCTTTCTTCGTTAACGCAATGGCTGCCGTAAAACGAAGAAACTGGCTGTTCTTCGCAAGGCTAGCGATAATAAACACACCGGAACGTAGAGAAAGGAAGTCTGACGTCGCTTCTGCGTACAGCATTACCAAGAAGCACGCTGAGTATGACAATGAAATACACCATCTCCCGCTAAAGGGGACCATGAGGCGATGCGAAGCCGGAGCACTTGCACGATCGCGTTCCGTTGGCGTTCGTTGGGCATGCTACCGACCTCGCGTCGTGGAACGCGAAGAGGGACGCTACGCGCGTCGTATCTTCCATATAGCCTGGCCGTTAATTCTCACAGGGCGAGCGGGGAACGCGGTCGACAGGCGGGCGAGAGGGGGGCAGCGTAGGAGAGGAGAGAGAAGGGGAGGGGACGCGCATGCGCTCGAGCTCATCGCGGCGTTGTGCAGGAGAGAATTTCGGCATGTCTAGCCCGCGTTTCAGAGAAAGAATGGAAAGGGGAAGGGAAGAGGGTAAGTGGAGAGGAGGAGGGGAGAGGGGAAGGGGAGAGGGTGAGTGGAGAGGGGAAAGGGGTAGATGACAGGGGGAATGGTGAGGGGAGGTGTGTGGAGAGGGTATGCGCATGCGCAGTAATGGTGGTCACGCCGCTCACCACCACCGGATTGAGCTCGACCTTAAGATACTTCACATCTAAAACAAGGCCCAAGCTCACGTTCTTTCAAAGGCCATCATTAAGGGCCAAGGCAGACTAGAAGTTTCCCACGCTCGACGAGTACGCACAGCTGCGCATGAAGTTTCTGAGCTGCTGTTTACATTGATAGCGTATTTTATCGCGTGTAACCCGCCATTGCATATAACACGCACCGTCAACTACAAATCTCGAAAAAAATAAATAAATAAAAGGAATCTAGCAAGAAATCCCCGCGTATGGCCGTGAAGCAGACTTCCTTGCATTGATGGAAAGAAGTGCCGCGAAGCCAACTTGTGTCCCGAAATTCGCATCGGGAATACGGTAAATTGGTGAAACGTTTTATATCTAATTATGCGATATATCAAACTAATTCCCGTTTTGTTTGAAAGTTCGATACGTGCGGGTTCGACTGTCATAATTTAAACGAGCTTGGATCGCACTAAGATAAAGCTGTCGCTTTATACATACGTTAGCAGTAGCGTCCAAAATATGTTTATTAGGCCTGTTGACTGAGTGGCCCGGCCTTACATCTGACGTAATTTATGTGCGATGACCCCCAAGGTTCTCGGGAAACTGCAGTAATAATTTACGTTCGGAAACACGTTTTACGGACTGCTATTTGAAACTAATCCGCAACGTCGTTTTATGTTTATAATCGATAATACAATGTGGCATTCCGTTTTTGCCGACACTCAAGAGACGCTGATACCATGAACATGCAGCTGAGACGAGCCATGCTTGACCAGAAGATATGAAAAAAAATATGCATGCGTCATCCAGAGAAAAAATATAAGACACACTCTTTCAAGAGTTTAAGGAATCGAAGCAGAGGCGTTCACATATAAAAGAAATAATATTGGATCTAATACAGATAACCGAAGACACCATAAGTGGTTACCTTTTTTATTATACACAGTGTTATGGAATATAATGAATCGCAATCGGTTAGGCAGGTGGGTTAGGAGGAGCGCTGCACGACGTGCGTCGCATATTATACGGTAATTCATCAAAAAGGACAATTGATGCCCACACAAAAGCAGCCTGATTCGAGCTGTGGAAGTTGTTGGATCCTCGGGCGCATCTCGGGCTAGAGAGAATGCCGATTCGATGTATCGAGGGCACATTTTTTTTTCTACGTCGTCCAATAACTGTCATTCACAGATAACGTAGGGCAAAAGCTGCGAACAAAGAAAAAACGTTGCACGCTTCTTCCGTCCTTCAGTACCTGCGTGTCTGCTACATGCACGCAGCACGCGCTGGGATAAAACACCTCCGAAACAAGTCACGCAGACACACGCAAAAACACAAAAGTGAGGAGGACAAACTCGAAGCACGGTCGCCGTGTTGTCGTTTCAATGGCGCTACAACGCTCATATGGAGCTCACGTCTGTGTGTCGTATTTTGCAGAGGTCTGTCGTAGAGCTTTGTTGCATGCTGTCAAATGAATGAAAAGCAAAATTCAGAGATAATTTCTCTGGCGTGCGTGCTTCTGACACTTTCCCAATTATGTTTTCACTCGTTTAAAATATTTCTTCCCTTCTTATTTACCTCACTGCTCGGACGCTTTAATTTGAAGACGAAACATGAGTTCTGCTATGTGACATTAAACCCATATTTTTAAAGACGATAGTCTTTCTTGGGATACTTACACGGACAAATTTTGGTCTGTCTGTCTTTCTGTTTGTCGGCACGTCACTCGATTCAGCCACTCGGCCAAAGCTGAACCACTTGCCCAAGGGCCTGCCATCTTGAACGGCTGACTAGGTTCATACTTGTGTACATTATCGATCAAAAAGCAAACAATACGCATATCTGAGGCGCAACATCACTAGGTAAGTATTAGGCGGTGTGTTCCTTTAATAGAAAGTACATACATACGTAATTCTAAAGACCCTAGTTTCTTAAGCTGCGCTGAAACTTGCCTTCCTCCGTGCCCTCTGCATGAGCTCATTGTTGTGTTTCGGTTTCGGTTCTGTATTGCACTGTACGAATGCCATGGGGCGCCGCTCTGGCATTCCTGTTTTAACCAGTCGACGTGTAAATAAAAGAGTGTGTGGTGAGTACTCGTTGAGTGCGGACGTTTCGCGCCAAACTGCGTGTTCGGGCTGGCTGGCGTCCCCGCCGGCCGCGTTGGTCACCGCCGGTCTTCGCCTGCTGCTGCGCCGGGACTACCAGCCCAAACCACAGCACTCATGTTTCCCGACGTACTGCCAGATGGCATCCATATCTCACGCAGCGCCTCTTCTATCGTCTTTAGACGACATTTGCAGCGAAGCACGCAGATACGCGGCCAATTTTTTTATTTCTATGTCGGTTTATATCTCTCTCGCTGCTTATTTCTTGGCTTAACCTAATGGTCGAAGTCAGAGTTTGATTTTACCGGGTGTCAGGGACAAATAAATGACAAAAACAACAACTTCAGCTTGAGAACAACTTCTGCGTCCCTTCTTAGATGCATTTTAAACAGAGTAAGCAACCTACAAACTGGTTCGAGTCAAATTTCTTGCTTTGAAAAGAAATGCCGGGCCATAATGACCATTTGGAGGGCTTGTTTTAATTTAGGTTATTTATTTTAACGTATATAACAAAATCGCGAATCTTCAAAAAACAAAAAAGAGAATAAAGATATAAACAGAAGGATCCCTATATGCAACTTCACAGAAAGCAACTATAATCCTGCAAACTGATGCAGTTAGAGCGTCTCGTTTAAAGTATACGTGGAACGGTTGCATTGTTCGCTCAAATGTTACTGAAATTCTTCTCAGAATATGCTATCGGCTTACTTCCTTTTATGTTTTGCTAACGCATATAAAGAAGGACGTTTGTTATGCGAAACAGTGAGAGAGTCTTCAGAACCGCCAGAAATTCTTCTTATCTGCGCCCGGCGGCTATCTCAATCCAGAAAGCCGTTGGCTGATGTCGCGGCCCGTGCCTGGTCCACCGGATTTCACTGATTCTCCAAGCACTGTGCAGTCACATGTACATACTCAAGTCACACACTAGCCAACAGTAGTTTACGTTCATACTTAGGTCCAAAACTAACCGCTACTGACTTTCGTGCACAGTGAGAGAGAGAGAGAGAGGTAAATGACAAGCAGGAAGGCTAACCAGATGAGCGCTCCATTTGGCTACCCTGTGCAAGGGAGGGGAAAGAGGGTACGAAAGAAGGAAAGAAGAGACACTACAATGTCATTATGACGATGATAATGTTCCGGTAATACACGAAACCACCGCCAATGCACAGTCAAGATGTGTCATTCAGTCCAGTCTCTATAAGGAACCGCGCCTTTATAACGAATCGCCTTGAACTTTGTGTAGGCCAGTGGCTTAGAATGTTAACCCCTTTTTATACTAACGTCCTGTCACACTCTTTATGACTTAGTATTCTATCTCCCGCCTTTAGAAATCAATGAGTGCATATCAAGTACGAGTCAGTGGACACGTGATTAATCATGCCGACTTATCTTCTGGTGTACCCATTACAGGTGCAGCGAGAAAAAAAAAAAGAAAAAAAAGGAAAAACCAACTAAACAAAAAAGACATACAGTGAATGAATGCGCATACATTCTCCAGATCGTGCTTCTTTCTCGTTTGCATTTTCATTTTATAAACAACAAGAAATCGCTATCAAGGCGCCACGTACGTTTCTAGCGAAACGTACGCGTATGTAGCGATTGTATCCACAAGTGGATACGGATGTCACCGCGAGGGACGTTATCTGCGACTCCCTGTTTGAGAACATGTTTTTATTTGTTCGTGCCCTCCCACAATAGCAAAACAGCAAATATTGCCGTCAATAGCGGCTTCCGACGCTTCCGTTTATCCGTACAGGTTAATTGAACGGCTCAGACTTTTCGTTTATGCACACGAGACTGCGGATTTCGCCTGGGAAGAGGATGATATGGCAAATGTATTCCAGCAATAAAGACTACACTTCTAAAGATAAATGACATCTGTTCTCGCCTCTCTCCGTGTCAGGACGTCAGTATACCGACCGACAGAAACTGAAGTTTGGCCTTTGGAGGTTGTTCACATTCTCATGTCAAAAAAGTGATAACGCAGGCCAAGCCGAAAAGAACGAAACGGCAAATGATTCCGCGTGACGGGGAGTTCATGGCTCCCCATGTTTTTGAACTGTTTGGATTGAAAACTGGCATGAAGGCCGAAGTCCAATTATGGATTAGTACGACGACCGTCACTGTGCTGTGCAATTAACGGATACAGACAGACAAGCGGGGGCTGCTGTTCTGGCAGCACGCATAAATTAATGGGCATACATCCCTTGTTTTCGCTGGTATAACAATGTTTCTGTCGCAACGCAGTGCAGTGTCGCAGTGGCTGTGATGTATGCTTATAACGTTCTGTTGCTGAATACAGGATCGCGGACTTGTTTTTGTTGACGGACGTACGTGGAACGACACCATCGAGGCCACATAATTTTGCTTTGCTCTCAGAGCCAAATATATTGTAGTGAGAAATTATTTGCATGGAGGGGTGAGGGGATTTATTCTGCGTTGAACAGCAACTACCGAATATGGCCTTCGTTTCCGCGTATTCTTGAGTTTGCATAGCAAAGGATGCGCGAAAACAATGGTCAATTTATGAGGTCAATATGTCAACTAAAAGGTAATTCATTATCGATGTGAACCTGCGCGGTAGCTTAGTGCTTATGGCCATAGGCGTGCGCAGGGTTACCCATTAGGGGGGGGGAGGGGGCAAAGGTTCATCGCAGCCCCCCCCCCTACAAAGTCAATGTATGGCGCAGATTTTGCGCCTCCCCCCCTCTTAGGTGACTAGAAGGGTCAATGTACGGGGCAGATTTTGCGCCCCCCTCTTAGGTGATTAGGGGGGGGGGCGCCCCCCCCCCTGCCCTCCTCTGTGCGCACGCCTATGCTTATGGCGTTGCGCTGCTGATCCTTTAGGACGCGTGTTCGATCGCGGTCGCGGCGGCCGTATTCCACTGGAAGCGGAACACAAAAAGGCCAGTGTACCTAGATTTAGATATACTTTAAGGAACTCCAGGTGGTCGACATTAATCTCAAGACCACCACTATGGCGTCTCGCAAAACGATATCGCGGTTTTCGCGCGTAAAACTGTAGGATTTTCGGTTAGCACATTATAAAAAAAAAAAAAGAAAATGGTATGCACGATTGCACGAAACAGGGACTGAACCGAGGGCCGGGTTGACTAATGGCATGTGGGGATGGTTGCTGTGATCCTCCCTCTTCGCTAGCGTGGCTGTATATTATCATCATCATCAGCCTGACCACGCCCACTGCAGGACAAATGCCTCTCCCATTAACCCGGTCTTGTGTTTGTTGCGGCCACGTATTTCCCGCAAGCTTTTTAATCTCATATGCTTACCTAACTTTCTGCCTTCTCCTCATGCGCTCGCCTTCTCTTGGAATCCTGTCTGTTTCGGAAGAGAACAGCGGTCTGCGATAGATAGCGAGGCACTGAAAGTGGTAACGGAATACGTCCACTTTGGGCAGGTAGTGACAACGCTTCCGAACCACGAGACTGAAGTGACCAGAAAAATAAGAGGTGGTGGTGCGCATTTGGCAGTATTCTCATATCATGAATGGTGGTTTACCAGTATCACTCAAGAGAAAAGTACCATAACAAGCAGCATATTACATCAGTAACATCAATCCGGAAAGGGTTTTATGTTGTCTTGTTCGATACCTTGTCTGGTATTGTTGGTTTTCCATAAATATGCAAGCTGACCCAAAAATAAACGGAAGTCAGCACTCTGTCCTGTGTCTTCTTTGTGTTTTGTTACGTTTGTGCTGTTTTACATATGAACTAAGCATATAACTGCTATTTAGTTACGCGGCAGAAACCTGCACGCTCACGAAACGGCTTCGATTCAAATTGTGGACAACGCGGCGAGCTATGTAAAGGAAAAGATGACTGAGTGAAGGCCGTGGACAAGAAGAGAGCACATTGGGTCAGGGAAGAAACACGTGTTACGGACATTTTAGCCGAAATCAACAAGAAGAAATAGGCATGAGCAGGGGATGTAACCAAAATGCAAGACAGATGGTCACTAAGACCCAGCTTTTTTACGCCGCAACGGAAAGCTCCCCCTCGGTACTGGTTAAACCTGCAGCGGCTGATTCCAAAAGCGCGTGGATATTTTGTAAGCAGGCTTTTTCGATCTACTATACTATACTATATACAGCTATGCTTCATCCTCTCCCCTCTTCCTTTCCCTCCTCCTCGCCCTCACATCACTCGTCCTCACCCCCACGTCCCTTTCCCGCCTCCTTGCTGTACTATACTATACATGGCTATGGTATGCTTTCTTTCTCTCTGCTTCTGTTTTCTATCTCTTTCTTTCTCTTTATACCTATCTTATTCTCGTTCTCTCAGCCGTAGCAACGCAATCATATGGTTCCCGTAAATGCTTGCTCTGCTAGCGTGCCTGGATAGCCGAGTGGTTACGACGCTCGCCCTCGGCCCGTGGATACCCAGGATCGAAACCCGCCTCACCAAGAAATATTATTTTTATTTATTTATTCTCCTCCTCTTCCCCACTTCTCTTCTCTCCTCCTCCTTTCCATCCTCCAACGCCTTGCTAGGCGCAGACGTGCTAGGTGGTTGCTACGCAACGCGTAGTGATGTCAGAGCTAGGCGAGTTTCTGCAAACGGTTTGTAGCTGAACCTCGAGCTTAAACAGTTCCAGTGTTAAAACGTCCCTCCTCCAGCAGCGCTGAGAAGTAATAGCAATGCCGATAGCCCTCTTCGCAAACCGTTCACTACGCTCAACGTTATGCTTTCACAGGAGTGAGTGTAAGTGCAGTTAACAGCCTTCATTTTGACATTTTCAACAATTTTTTAATACAAAATGCACATATTTACCGAACTCTCGTCGTATCGTGAAGTCCCTTTACCACCTCGGGAGCCAGGCATCCCCGGTACTCCTATACTCGTGAATAGGTGCCACTAGTTTCTCAGCTAACAGCTAACGCCGTAAGAAGCAGTGAGCTGGGCGGTGAACTTGTCTTTTTTTCTATATTACGAGTGAATTAATCGAAGTAGAGAAGGGCATTAGGCCAACTTAAAAAGTGGTTTTTTTCTTTTGCTTATTTTTTTTCTTTTGGCTGGTTTTTGCCGTTCGCCGACGGCAAAAACAGCCGAGAGTGTTAATATAATTGCTATCGCAATAAAAAGAAAACGTGCGCACGCAGGAATGTCATAGTCGTTCAACGAGGCCGGTTCAACGCTGCCGGACGTCGGCGTTTTCGACCGATGAGCCATGTAAGCTTTCGCCTTAATAACACGTTAGTGCGTCCCGGCGTATACATTCACAAATACCGATAAGTACGTTGATGCAGACGTACCATTCCTTCCTTGGACGCATTCACAGAACCGCCGGTATACGTCTATCTTTCGAATGTGTTATGACTGAGTGTGTACACGTGGATTCGCAGGTGGACGCCAAGACGGGCGCGCAGTACACATTCGGCGAGCTGCACGACGCTGCCCTACGAGTGGCTGCCGGTCTGCGGCGACTAGGCCTGCGCACGGGCGACATTATCTGCTTCCACGCCGCCAACGGGGCCGACCTCGTGATCGCTATGTGTGGAGCTTTCTTCGCGGGCGGCACGGCCGCCATGGCCAAGACTCATCTCACAGAAAGTTCGTAGGCTTCCACTCCACTCCTCCTTCTCCTCCCCCCCCCCCCCCCGACTTTTTGCTATGTCCCTAATAAAAAGACATGCACGGTGCTTTCCGATCTGAGGGACCCTAGGAAGAAGCAACCTGGTTACAATTTAGTCTTGGCCGTATGCGCCATCAGAAGAGGGGAGCAAAACCAACATTCCGTCAACAAACCGTTGTTGGGGTTAGCGTCTTTTAAGGGATGGTTAGTTGTACGAAGCGAAACAAGGATTCATGAACGAAAATGAGCCGGAAGACAGCACTATCGAGAGACACGAGAGCTGCGTATGTCGCACAGCGTCACTAGCTATAGTATCGTGCACACATGGCATCTCGAAGCAGCGCCACCGCTGCTCGAAGTCACTTATGTAGCATCATGCCACCCTTGCCCTCATCGCTTTTACTACTGAATCGTTTGTAGGTAAATTCCTCTTCGGGAAAATTTTGGTAGGTCTGTCGGCCATATAAGTTACGGTAAACAGCCGCTTATTAGAAATCAATTAAAATGATGCGAACACATGCACCGACAACAAGGCGTTCGTGAACCTGTACGTACAGGCAAGAATACTGAAAATTATACTGATGAGCACGTGCTATACTTGTACCGCGGCGTATTTACCCGCGATGTTTTCTCCTGCTTCATATTCAAAGCGAAGCTTTTTTCGAACCCTTCCAACTCCCGAGGTTGCTGGGTGCTACTGCTGTCTTGCTGAATAACGTACACTTAAAGGGGTCATGAACCACCTCTCTGGCTTGGTGAGAAAACACATCCTGCAAATAGCAGACACTGCTATGAAACTCTCAGGTAACTCTTGCAGTTAGCCAACTCTTGCAGCCAACTCTTGCAATTGGCCGGTATAAAGATTAGGAGGGAGCGTCACGTGACAATCTTTAAGTCACAAAAAGTTTACGGGCGGAATAGGCCCTAGGCACGTGATAAGGAAACGCTGACAGTGGTAGGCTCGCTTTGGTTGTGTCTGCTGCGGGCGCTGCGGGGGTCTAATCCTAGCCAGGAAGCCTTGTGCACTGGGCCCTGGACTACGGCAGGCGTACCGTCAGAGGAGATTGGCTTTCCGAGGTTAGGGAATCCCGTGACGCTCCCTCCTAGCGTTTTTCCTTCCTCCATGTATGCAACCATCGGCAATAACCCCCATGCAAGATACGGTGTTTTTGGGCACATTGCTGATGTAATTCAGTAGAAGCCAGTTCTTGTGCACTGCGTTGGGGGTACCCTGAAAGTGTCATAATTGTGTAAAATATTTTACAACCGTCAACTGCTGTCGATTAATTAGGAACTTATGGTTGAGAGGTACCGTAAAACTATAGAATTCCAGAGCATGTAATTGAGAGTTCTAGCGTGTCGTGTATTTCGGCATACTCAAAAGCCTTTGTGTTATACCAGCGTACCGGAAGTTAGTTGCCAGTTTTAGAACAAGGTACCCAAAGCTTTGCATGCCCAATACCCTTGGATTTTCGCCGCTGCGCGTGCGCCATACGCTCACCACATCCTGTGTTGGGTTACGAGGTTAAGGGTTTTTTGGTTTAGGTTACGGCTTTCGTCAAGGTTAGACGGGGCATCTCCGATCTAACATAACAGTGCGGTCGCCTTTTCTGCGCTACAGACGCCCTCAGTTTCGATATCGCCTGTATCGGGGACTTGATATTCGATTAGGAATACTCGTAAGTAAGTGTGGTTTTTTGGATTTCTAAGAAATGGCGATGCCATCAGTTGTGACGCCCGGAACATTTACTTACACACGAGTGCCTTAAATGTGACAATTAAAAAGTTAATTAACAAGTTTTTGTGAACTAGTCTCTTCACTTTAGTTTTTAGCACCGGCAAAATGTGTACACCTTGACGTAGAGTTCGCCATACAAAAAAAAAAGAAATCCATTGCCTAAAACCCACATCTCTCTCCCGTGCTCGCTACAACTGCACCGTCACGCGCGCCAACTGGCTGACGCGGATAAAGAAACCACCGCCAACTTATCGGCCTACCGCGGCAACGGAGCCGGCGAGTCGCGGCTGCAGCTGATTTCGTTCGCTCAAACCACGGCTGAGAGCAGCACGTTCGCTGCGCGCGAATGCGCTAGTCACGTGGTTCTTTTGTAGCTTAGCTACACTTGCCTAGCCGGAGCCGATTTCGCGTGGAGCGTCATCAGCCGTGCTGCGCATGCGCGAGGATCAGTGATGTCACACAGCTGGGTCACCGGAGCTGGCATCTCACGCGCTCTCCAACACCGCCGCGCGCGGTTCGCCGCTGCTGGTCTGCGCCGCATTCGAGAGGAGTGACGTCGTAGACACAGTGGCGCCAGTGCGCGCGCAGATATTCGCCTTCGCTGTGTAGTCGCCGTCTGACACTGCGCGGGGGCCGCTTGATAGAACCTCTGACTGGCGTTTGCAGGTGGGTAACGCCATGGAGAAGGAGAGCGCAAATGCTGCTCGACGGCGCAGAAGAGCCGAGAAGCTTATCTCATCGGATCCCGAAGTAGTTGCCTGGTAATTCGCGGTTACTGTGTTGGGGCCATAGAGACGCCAGCGTGTTACTTCACTGACCACAAAAATAAATATGCATGTGCCACATAATACGTATACCGTGTGTGTGTCGTTGGAGCAGCAGTAAGCATGACAATCAAGCTAATCCTAGACAATCTGGAAAGCTCAGAATAATCAGCTGAACCTTTGGGGCTAACGCTACGTATATCGTGGCATACCCGAGCTAAGCCACTGCAATTTTTTGTATTTCGCGGGCTTTCGTTGCAGCTTGGAAAAAATGGTATACGTGAGACTTTCTTTATCGCAAATAATGCAATGGGGGCTTCTGAAGACGCTTTAGAACTTTGCAAGTCGCATTTCTTGCCTAAAGTCAATATTTAGCAATTTAGTTAAATAATCCTAATTAACACATTAATTATTTACAAAAAAAAATGTCTGTAGTGCGCAAGGTGACAAGGTGACTGTGAGCAATTTGCAACCGATTTCACTCGCCTGCCCCTCTAATATTGTGTTTTTAACCCTTGGCTGAAGATAGCTGGGACACCCGGTATATATATATATATATATATATATATATATATATATATATATATATATATATATATATATATATATATATATATATATATATATATATATATATATATATATATATATATATATATATATATAGTTGAAGAAATGAAGGAGCACACTTACGGAAATTGCATATTTTTACTCAGTGTGCTCCTTCACTTCTTCAACTACATGTGCACCGGACCTTCAGACCTTTCTTTTGATATATATATATATATATATATATATATATATATATATATATATATATATATATATATATATATATATATATATATATATATATATATATATATATACTTTCTTTTCAGGGGAGATCTATTACCAGTTTCAAGACAGCCGTCCCAAGTTCGTCGTCACCGACCTATACGACGCAGGGCGGGTGGTGAAGGCTTACGAACGAATAACGTCAGTTCAGGTGATTTCTGCACACATGCTCCTGTGTTTCGCATTTTTTAAACGCTACTGCAGTGGGAAAAGGTATTACTATACGTGCTTTGTGCTTATATGCCTGAAACAAATCCGGATAAGTCAGTTCCTAAGATAATAATCATATAGTGACAGTGGTCCAACCTAGTGAGTGATATACATGTGTGCATGCGAGGCACAAAAGTTGTCTTTGGCAACCAGCACTGCCGTTGCGCGAGCGTGGCTAGACAGTTTATTTTATATATAGGTAATGCAACACCATGTAGGGATTTTAGCATGGTGGGAATTACAATCAGGCGTAGTACAAATGAAAAAGCTTGGCAGACATGGGTGTAGGAAAAAACGTCCCCGGAATATACGTCCCCGGAAGATACGTCCCCCGAATAAACGTCCCCGGAAGAAACGTCCCCGCTGGCATGGCTCTCTAGGAAAAAAAGTCCCCAAGTGAAAAATTTACCGAAAAACGAATCCTGTGCGAACTCACTTGACAAAACACTGCATTCTTTATTCAACCTTTCGCAAATTTTCGGCCACATTGTGTTCGAAAAAGAATGAATGTAATACCGAATCGTATGTAAAATAGCCCTCAGGAAATCTTAAATTTTCGTAGTCCCGGCAGTATAGTCCTCACACAGGTTGCGAACACACTGCTGCATGGCCATGACCGCTGATTTGCGCTTCTTCTGTGGGAGTGCACCGACTGGAGACTGGGTCATCTTTCTTTTTATTGTTACGGTGGCTACTTCCGAGCGCAAGGCGCCAGACCCTTACAAAAATACATTTAGACACTCTATAGACTAAACACATTTTTAGACCATCTATAGACTGTCTAAATCTGTTTTTGTAAGGGGAGGCCCTCCACACTGTTGGGCGGCTGTGGTGCGCGATGCTTCCCAGCCTTCTGTTCCAGGCCTCCGCATGATTTTTCGTCCTGTGTCCTCCATCAACAGTGGCCGAGTAGGCGTTCCACATAGCAGTAAACTTGAATTTCATTGAACTGCGATCTTCGCGCGGATCTTTCTTTTCTTTTTTTTTTGCAGTGAGAAATGAACACTTGGCGTCTTAAAGGCGCAACGTTTGAGAGCCCCCGTATGGGGACGTTTTTTCCGACAATGCAAATGGGGACATTTTTTCCAGGGACATTTTTTCCGGGGACGTTTATTCAGGGGACGTTTCTTCCGGGGACATTTATTCCGGGGACGTTTTTTCCGGAACCCGGCAGACATAGAGCATTTAGCAAATACGTAACAAAATATGCAAGCAGAATGCAAGTAGGAACACAATGTGTAGTGTTACAAGCTTAGTTATACAATATCTAATGCTTGAAAAAGAGTTATAAAAATAAAATGTAAGAAAACTAGAAACCAATTCAGTGGTACAGTAGCAAAATTTCAGAGTTAATTGTGCGATATAGTCCAATATGTGAGCGATGTGAACATTGATTTTGAGTGGCAAAGTTAAGGCTCTGGGGCTTTATTTTAGCGTATGTCAGCCGCATTACTACGGGGATGGAATGAAAGAACTTTCACGCGCTTAAATTTACGCGTGTGTTAAAGACATACGGGAGGAGCAAATGATTCCGTATCCGTCTGCTAAATCACCTCGCAAACTACAGCAGTGAATACTGGGGATGTCTGCTCACTTCACTTGTTTTGTACAATAGCTGAAACGTTTGCAGCAAGCACGTAGGATGCTTCGCCAAATTGTATATATTAATTATTGGGGTTTATAAACGTCCCGAAACCACGATATGATTATCAGAGACGCCGTAGTGGAGGGCTCCGGAAATTTCGACCACCTGGGGTTCTTTAACGTGCACCTAAATCTGAGCTCACGGGCCTCAAGCATTTTCGCCTCCATCGAAAATCCGGTCGCCGCGGCCGGGATTCGATCCCGCGACCTGCGGGTCAGCAGTCGAGCACCATAAGCACTACACCACTTTGGCGGGTGTTCGCCAAATTGTCAAGGTTCTGAATGAATGAATGATTGACGTTAGGGTGAAATGAACACCTATAGGCGAGTCAACACTTTCAGCGACACACGAGTGTAGTCATTAGCACAAAAACTGACAAAAAAAAGTCAACAAGTCGCCCGAAAGGCGAAGTACTGACAGCGATAGCAGGATATTGGACAGCTGCAAAACTCACATGGAAATTTTATCTGCGCACGAAATATTATGCTCAGCGCTTTTTACGTCCGTTTCACAGAAAACCTATAACCACGCGTGCTGTGGCTGCACGTGATGCTTAGCTATTTTAGGTGACAATCAAACAATGGAAGCGGCCAACACGCCGGTTGGTGAATGTTTGAATAAAAAAAGAAAAGAAAACTGGTGCAAGTTCAATCTTGGCGTTGTCATCCGCTGATGAATTGACTTTGTTTCTAGGCTGTCATTGTTACGACGGGATCTTACGAAGGGACACTGAGCCTCTCGGAACTGGTTAAAACCCCTCTCGATAATTATGAGGCTCCTGTTGACGTCAGTCCAGATACCACGATGGCAATAATATATTCGAGCGGCTCTACCGGATTACCGAAAGGTGTGCAACTCACACAGCGCAACGTTATCGCCCAGGTGACGTCGTATGGGTAAGACATTCGTAGTTCCTTTCTCTATTGTGTTACTCTGCGAATGAATCGGAGGTTCGCTACTCACATGGTGTTCGCTACTTAATACCTATCACTAACGTTCATTTTACGCTTTAGTATTCTTAACTGCTTAACGACAGCCCAGTATCAAAGGGATTAACTGCGAAGCGAGCGCACTTTAAATTTTCAAGGGGAATTCAATAGATGATATTGATGTACTTTTGACGGGATACTCAAGAGCGCAATGCGCGGTAATCGTGTGCTCTATTAAGTACGGTAGCACACACTTAAAAATGAACAGAATAATAATATGACACGTTTTCCATGTATACTTCCTTGTATATTAGTGAAACGGTGATTGAAACTACATTAAGAGTCGAGTATGTCTCTGCAGTGCTTGCACTAGCTTGGTGGAGTATGATATTTACTATCGTGCAACATTTGGAATGATGAAGAAATAAGGTTTGTTCCTAATTACTTCTACGCCGAAGGAATATTAAAAATTTAGAGTCAGCAACACGCTAAGGAGAGACTGATATTAACCAGAGTGTTAAAGGTTGGTCACTGTGTAGTATAGAAAAAAGAAATAAAAGAATTGACAGATGAGTGATATCGATGGACGCAAGAAGGAACCTCACTCGTACTTACGAGAAGGCGCGTTGCAACAGTAGAAAAAAAGGCTGTCGGACAGCTTAAGGCTTATAATATAGTACCCACACACAGGCGTGCGCAGGGTTCTCTATGAGGGCGAGCCAAGTGTCACCGCTATCGCACTTGTGAGAGGTCAGAGCGGCCCTCCACTTGCGTCAAGAATTGTCGGGCCATCAACGGCGGTTGACTGCAGAGCGAGCGAGAGAGAGAGAGAGACGGGAAAGAATCGTTACAATATACGGGCACAGATGAACAGATCATCTTTATAGTTGCCACGTACTTTCTTCAGTGTTTTCGCAGTGTCACCTTGGTGTGAGCTGCTCATAACTGAGACAGCCGTGTCCTGTCTTGTTTATTATCTCCGATGTAACGGAGAACTTGGGTTAAAGGCGTCCTGCAATAATCGTTACCAAAGTTGCGGCATGCTTCGAGTATCAATGTGTAGTACTTCTTCGCGAACTACTTTTAATACAAAGATTTTCGGAAAATGTTCTGGCAGCTACAAAATAAAGTAAAAAAAGAAAAGGAACCGAGAAAAGAATAATAGGCAGTGCAGCTCTACTAACATGAAGTGAACAAAATGCTTTGCTGGGCGTGTCGGTTCATATAGTCTGGAATATATTTGAGCGCATAAAGACGGTTAAAACTGCTGATTGGGCGAGTTGGTTCATGATTAAGATGGAATTTCCAGCGCAGAAAAACGAAACGCTTAAGAAGGAGCACACACACACAGCGCTGAACTCAACTGATTTATTACTTCGAACGCAGGGCCTTTTTCTAGGCACGCGTCGAAGAATCTTTCTGTTGCTTCGACACGTGCCCAGAAAAAGGCCCTGCGTTCGAAGTAATAAACCAGTTGTGAGTTCAGCGCTGTGTGTGTGTGTTCTTTCTTAAAGTGTTTCATCTTACTGCGCTGGAAAATCTATCTTATCGTAAAGACGGAACACAAGAAAACAAGACGTTCTTTTCACGGGAACAGACATGCATACGTATAACAACATGACACGTTTTCTATGTATAATTCCTTGTATATTTGTGAAACAGTGAATGAAACTACATTAAGAGTTGAGTATGTCTATGCAGTGCTTGCACTAGCTTGGTGGAGTCTAATATTTGCTATCGTGCAACATTTGAGATGATGAAAAAATAAGGTTAGTTCCTAAATACTTCTAAGCCGAAGGAATATAAAAAGTTTAGAGTCAGCAACAAGCTAAGGAGAGACTGTGACATTAACCAAAGCGCTCGTTCAGTCGTCTTGTCTTCTTGTGTCCCGTCTTTTTGCGCTGAAATCTATTCCATAACATGAAGTGCATGTGGTGTGCTTTTGTCTGCCAAATGAGTCAAGGCGTCGTGGTAGCAAGTTCAAATTTTCACCTGATATCTGCTCATTGTTCATGCAGGTACCTGGATGCATCGATATTTCAAAAAGGCGACATTCTGCTTGGTTCAGCAGCGCTCATGCATGTCGGCGGCTTTTGGCTCACCATGTGTCATCTCGGCCATGGCTGTAAGGTCGTCTTGGTTCACAAGCCGGATTTTAGTTTGATTCTGCCTGCGATAGAAAAGTACAAGGCGAGTGATCGTTTTTTTAAAAACAACTTCAATCAACTCTGAAAATGCTTGTGCAGGTCATTTCAATTTCAAGGAAGAAAACTATAAGACTGCGCTATTATATCTCTGACGAACGGGCGAACATGACACAATGAAGAAGGTTACCTGCGCGAAAGCTTAAACCGTGACTTAGCGGAGTGAGGGGCACGGTATAGGAAGCACAGGTACAGGTAGGCGATACGCCCTCACATATTCAACAGCAACGTCATATTATGTGAAGCAAACTCATTTTAGTGCTGTGATATGTAAAGTTCAGTGGACATATAAGGCTCTCATATTCTATCAGTCGACCCTATAGTTGAATGTGGGGTCACTTCGTCAATCCGCTGCATGGTATAAGACATTGTACCTACTGAAGCAAGGCCGCTGCGGTGGCTCAGTGGTTACGGCGCTCGGCTGTTGATCCGAAAGAATGCGGGTTCGATCCCGGCCGCAGCGGTCGCATTTGGATGGAGGCGAAATGCTAGAGGTCCGTGTACTGTGCGATGCCAGTGTACGTTAAAGAATCCCAGGTGGTCGAAATTATCCGGAGCCCTACACTACGGCGTCTCTCATAGCCTGTGTCGCTTTGAGACTTTAAACCTCACACACCAAGCAATCAAGCTACTAAATCAACGTGGTTGTCGGTATAACTACGTGTGCTTTAAGATGTTTGAAAATTTGTCTACACGCGTCAAATAAAATGAAATGTGCGCGGTGAGGTTCGTGCCATGAAATGGAGAATTACGATGAAGGAAAATATTCGCGGGACGTAGAGGCAGGCGAAGAAAACACGGATACAAAAAGAATAAAAAAAAAAGAAACGACATTACAAAAATCGCATGTTCTGCACATCGAATTCTTACGGCGTACTTGTATATTTTATCAATACGCTCAGCTTTCTCTCATTGAGGAAAATATACCTGAGAACGCGCGCACGAACATGAACACGCCCGTGCCTTCGCAATCTTTGCCTTTATGGATTTGTACAGATGCATGTACACGTCACACATGCAGACGCCGCTCGCCAGCATATTTATGTGTGCTAATAAGGCTGCAACGGGGGCTAATTGGTACCACTTCACCTTCTAATGCGCTGCCAGGTATGACAAGGACAGAAGAAAACGAAACACAATGCAGGGTGATGTGCAAGCTAACAACTTACTTTACTTCGAGCACGAACAGACCTATGTACAGGCTCGAAAAAGAAAGGAGGAACACGAAAAAGGCAGGAATAATTTAACAATCAAAAACGAAAAAGGCATATCACCCTCCGAGTTTTTCCAGACTGCACATAGGTCTGTCCGTTTTCCAAGTAAAGTAAACCATCAGTTTGCGCATTCCCTTGTGTTGTCTCTCGTTTTCTGTGGTCCTTGTCATACCCTTCAGCGCATATACAAGATGAAAATATTTTTCTATGCTCCTGTGCGATTCCCATAAGCTAGGGCACAGAGCTGGAAGCCATATTGCTTATGCACGCGAGTATGCTTTCAACGTGTGTAAGTTCACGGTGTGGTAGAGCCTCGCTAATTCGAAAAAAAGAAAGAAAAATACCCACCATGCTCACGCAACACCCAGGAAACCTATGATGCGAATATTTTGTTCAAATCACGCGAATATGACGTTAAATAATAAATGGGAGGCGCTGTCTAAAGAAAACGCGCAAATGGAGTTCTTACTCAGTGTCGACCGTATACATATTCGGACGTCCGTACAGCAGGGAGTTTGAATATTGGATTCGTCAGAGCAAATTAATGACTCATTACTCAAGCATCTGAAAAAAGGTGTGTATCAGTCTAGAATAATCAATTGTGAGGATACTATATTTCTCGGAAGAGTTAGTGTGGGAAGCGCCAGACGTATCAACGTCTACGAGTGACGTCATTCTTGCCAACAAGCATGCATGACGTCACTCAAGGAGATCTTATCATAGTGCCAAGTTGTTCTCACCTGTCCTTGCGTCCGGTGCTACCTTGCCCGGCTGCAGCACGCAGGTACGTTTTGTGCTGTTCTGGACAATCGGCCATGTTCCACGAGATTTGGCGCCTTATTCTGAGAAGATCACTCTCGGCGACAGTGTCGCTTTGCGTGACGCAGCAGCTCGCATGCCGAACGAATGAAGCGGTTGCTGGCACGCCTCTTCTCAACCAGCGCGGCCTGAAGGCAGTATTTCCAAAAGTGATCGCCTCAGACTACGGCCTTATTTACAGGCGACGCACCTAAAATGACGCTGACGGGAGTCGCAATAATATAATTGTTGGGATTTAACGTCCCAAAACCACGATATGATCGTGAGGAACACCGAGTGGAAAGCTCCGGCAATTTCGCTCCGGCACCTGGGGTTGTTTAACGTTCATCTAAATATAAGTACACGGGTCTCATGCATTTTCGCTTCCATCGAAGATAAGCCAAGAAACGATGGTTTCTTGGTTTCTGTTTGACATCTTGACCGCACAATAAAGACTAGGACAGAAGGAGGTACGACGACACGGGTGGTAATTTTTTTTACACGTCTAGCAGACTTGAAATTCTGTTCCGCGGACCACTCCCTGTCTCTTGCGAAGCATAAGATGCGAAGCCAATCGTTGAATAGTCTAACTTGCCGCCACAACTCAGCGCGTAGAATTTTGCGCATGCGCTTTATGTGCCCCCAGGACGGAACAACACACCCTAACAGTGCACTCACTTCCAAAGGGATAAGGCCTCGCTTAATGCAGAAGCCGATGAATCTTGCCCGGCAGGTAGTTGCCACGATGTATAACTGATGAGCGAATCTTCATTGCAGGACACTGAATGCGAAGGAACACAGGAAGAAGGGCCTACTGTACGAGATATATGCTTCCGGAGAACTTGCGTTTGGCCTAGTTGGTGCTTACTGTATGACATCTTGACCGCACAAAAAAAGACGAGGACAGATGGAGGTACGACGACACGAGCGTGTCGTCGTACCTCCCGCTTTTCTTTGCAATCAAATGGCACTATTAGAAAAAGTTCCGTTGACAGGAGTCGAACCCACGACATCTCGGTCCGCGACGATGGCTGGCGGGCTACCCACTGAGCTACCACCCAACACGTGACGGAAGCTACATGAACGCGCGTTTTATCTTTCACACTTTCCTCTCTCACTGCTCTTGGATGGATGGATGGATGGATGGATGCTATGAGCGACCCTTTATAATGGGGCGGTGACATGTGTGCCACCAGGCTCGAAAAAAAAAAAATGCACCGTTGCTATACGACCGTCCCATTATTTGGGAGGGTCGTTTACCAACGGTGGAGGGGGGTTTGGAATTCCCCTCGCGCAACCAGGGGAATTCCAAACCTCCCCCCCCCCATTTTTTAAAAATTTTGCGTGTGCATGTATACACGCACACATACAAACGCACGGACGAAAATACATAAAGTATGGTGGAACCCCCACCGAAAAAAAATTCTGCCTGCGCTACTGCTCCAGGTAATATTGACACATTGTTGGTTCCCTTGTTCCTTTTATTATTGTTAGCCCGAACGGAGGCTTGTGGCAACCACTGCGAGGCAAAACAGTCCTTTGCAGTGCCCACTTGGTCGGCTGTGCACGACTGTCGGTCTGAGGGGCCTCAGGATCGGCTTTATGATCGGAGGACCTCGACGGAAAACACAGTTGCACTTGCACATATTCAAAAATTAATGTAGCAAACTGTTCGACGTACTAACAGCGCCAGAAAACTGAGACGGGCACTTCATGCGGTCTCTTTCTTTTTATCGTTGATAATACGTCATTTACTATCCCAGCTCTATGCGCCTGTCATAGGACAAGCGATGCGCGAGGCTGCCGATAAAAACTATTTTCTATCGTATGCCAAGAAAAACGTTTACTCGCTTGTAAACGCACGTCGTACTCCACGCTCTTTATTTGTGCGACGCATATTCCGAATATTTCCGACGGACCGACGACACTGTGCAGTTCTTATCTCACGCAGTAAACGTGATTAGCGGCACACAAATCGCCACACCGAAGCGAACTACTTCGTTTGAAGTATTCCTGAACGCTTGCTATTCCTCCGTAGCCGCTAAAAAGCAAGCGGGGCTAGTTTTGCGTTGCCATATTCACGCATCGACGTTCACCGTACACAACTTCGAGCTACGCGCCGGGAAGGGAACAGGGACAAAGTGCGCTAAGTGGCCGCATTGGCGCTGCGCACTCGGAGAGCGGTGGCGCCATCAACTGAGCGCATGAGGCCTATAACAGGGCGGTGACACGTGTGCTACCAGGCTCGGAAAAAAAAAATAGAACGCGCCGTTGCTACGACCGCCCCATTCCGCGCGTTTCCAATACAAGTGTAATTTCGTCAACGCTTTCACACACCGCGAGGTGGTGGCTTTAGCCCAAGCCTCGCTCATAGAATCCATCCATATCGAAAAATAGCTCTCCGATGCCCGATTGGCTGTCGCACCGCGTTCCCCGCTCGCCCTGTGAGAATTAACGGCCAGGCTAGAGGGAAGACACGGCGTGCGTAGCGTTTCTCTTCGCATTCCGCGACGCTTTGAAGGAGTGCATATTGAGTATCGGTGTTTATTATGTGCTTGTTAATGCCATATTTGCTCAGCATTCACCATATGTGGTGTCCACGCATATGTTAAGAACTTCAGCTGCCGCAAGGGTTAAATCATGATCATGGGCGTTGGTCGTCGGTACGGAGATGTGCCACTAGGCGTCAACGTGAGTGTGTCCACATCAAGCGGTGCTATGTCTGCCAAACAACCCTAGGCACTGTACAAGTTCTCATATACCAATGCACTATAAACAATCAACTACTTCTGTGACGACACGTTCCACTTTCGTGTTATACCGATTCCTATGACAGAGGGAGTCATCTTTTTATTGTACACACCTTGTGCACACTTATATGCAGTGCTGGAAAGACGTACTGCACAGTGAGTTCGTGTCAGCTGTTGGATGCTGCCGTACTAAGAAAATTAACAAACCTTTCTGCTCTTCAAGCGTTTCTCGATTGAGAGGCCTCTGGCAGTTTCGTTTGGAGCCAAAGATGCGATGAGCAACGTCGTCGCTTTGAAATTTTTGCGCGCACTCGGCGACATCATTGAAAGAATAAATCTGCGTTGCCTTATATTTAACAAACGCCCCCAGTCCTTAGCTTATCATGAGTACAGGTCAAGTAATTATGCGAGAATGGGGCGCGCGGCAAGGTTAAGCATAAGGAACAAAATACACGTGTGAAAATACGTCACGATAAACGTGTTACTTTAACCTGTCTTTGTTTTATTTGTTTTTCACGCAGGCGACATCGATTTTGCTGTACCCAACGTTTATGCAAAAGTTAAACGCGTACCCGCTGCTAAGCCAGTCGGACACTAGGAGCCTTAAAAAAGTTATGATCGCTGGAAATGTTGTGACCGGCATGCTACTGCAAAGCATAACCAGGAAGCTCCAACTGAAAGGAGTCATACAGGGTATGCCACCAACATTCTGTATTTCTAAGCAACCAGTGTTGCTTAAACGCACACGCTGAACCATTCGACAAGAGTGTGGTGTGATAACTCTCGAGCAACAACAAGATCAGCTAAAAAGAGAAAAAAAAAAGAAACCGATGGAAACCTTGTCGTTTGCTGTGTAAACTCGTACACTCAGTGAGGGGCCTGGGTAATAAGGCGCTCACTTCCAAGACAGAACAATACGCTCCGTGATAGCTCAGTAAAACAGCTGCACTTCGATGCTGGCGGAATGAAAAAAAAGAAAAAGAAACTTTCGTGTACCTTGCTTTAGGTGTACCTGAATGAGGCCCTGAGCCACACTACACAGAATGGATGAGAAAATAGATTCCGCGGATGGAATACAGAGCGAATTTTTGGGCGTTGAGCCTTAGAAGTAATTATTAATTGGCATATTGGTTTCTGTAGCTTCGGCAAACTTAAAATTACAATATTATAGACAGTGACGCTACTTTTACACGTTTCCAGATCGATAGCCCCAAGATAAAGATCAATTCGTGCAGTCATGGACAAACTTGTAGTAAACTTTGTCTTGGATGCATTCACACGCTTTGAAGCTAGCCTTAGACATTATGAATTCGTTTGGTGAAATATTGAAAAATGAGTGGTAGCTACGTGAACATGAACCTTGTTCTGTCCTAATTTGAAGTACTTAGTGCAACTGGCTATTTCTGGGCTGGTTATTACGTTTGTAAATATGTGTAATATGATGTTAATTAATAAATGAGCTCGGTACAATGGCGTGCAGATCGGGTGCTAAATGGAAAAGTAAACAACTTGGCACAAGATATTTTTGCGTGCACGAACTCCATGCCAACTGCTGTGTGTTTTCAGAACATGTACTGCTTATTCCTGAAACAAACAAACAAACAAACAAACAAACAAACAAACAAACAAACAAACAAACAAACAAACAAACAAACAAACAAACAAACAAACAAACAAACAAACAAACAAACAAACAAACAAACAAACAAACAAACAAAATAACGAATTCCTGTCAATCCTTATAGTGGACGTATCATTATGGAAGCTAGCAGCTCGATGGCAAAGAACACGCAAGAACGAAAATCAGTGTGAATGAACCCTTGAATATTTAGCCCGGGAAAAGATTTCGTAGTATATATATATATATATATATATATATATATATATATATATATATATTAAAGCTGGAGTTACCAGGTAAATTCCGACGTCAGAATGCAAATGTCCGAGCGGACGTCTTTGTGAAAGGCCGAGCTTTAAAAAAAAAGTTCTGAAGAAATAGAAGCGAAATTTTTCCGAAAAGAATGTCTACGCTAAATTTCTTTTAAAAAAAGTAGAAGGTGACCAGACCAAATTTAATGCACAAGCGTCACATGCGCGATGTTTAATGCCCACCATTTGTTTCAGCTTCTCTTCAATGTTCAGGAACAAAAAGATACCTACCATTTCGGTTAGTTGCAGGACTGAACTTACCAGTCGCGCATCTTCAGTGTCTGATCAACTGATGCGAAATGTGAATGGAAAATTCAGTGAATAAATGCGCAATTTTCTTGGCCCTTAAAGAGGTCTTCAACCACATTTCCAAATAATCACCAAGTAACCTCAATATCGCAGTTCATTGCCTCACGAATTGATCGCCGGAAAAAATTTTCGAATCCGTCAAGACAGGCATTTGTCGCACGCTTGAAGCGCTTTCTCTCTTTTGTCCCGATGAGCGCACTGGAAGCTAGACGGGGAGGGAGGAACGGGGGAAAGTAGTTACGTCAGCGCGCGTCATGAAACACGATCACTCTCTCTCTCTCGGTGTGACTCTGGTGCGCGCTCTAGTAATGCTACTTTGTAATTTTAGCACTATACAGCGCGGCGCCGGCACGTGGCCACACCCCGTGGCAAAGAGCGCATCTGAACCAAACGGCGCTCTTGGTTTATGCCAACTATCGGCCAATAGCAGCAATCTGCTGTATGACGACATACAGCTGGTGCCTCGTCCAGCCAAGTGAGTGAGGATGGGGCCTCTGTATGGAGAGAGGGCACTTGATAAAGTTGCAACTTCGCTCTCGGCTTGTGAACTCTACGTACCGCGCACGGCTACAATATCTGGCCGAAGTGTTCACAGCAGTGTTTGAGTTTCGTAGAATGTGTTTTTTTTTTCACCAAGCCCGAGGGGTGGTCAAGGACCCCTTTAACAATCAGTACACGAGACGAGTCCTTAGCATTAATTTGGCTTTTGTTTCTTTCCATGCAGCCTATGGCATGACTGAGTTGTCGGGATGCATTTCCTTTTCCATACCACGACTAGATGACTTCAAGAGCGTCGGAAAACCTGCCCCGTTCATAGAAATGAAAGTGAGTGAGTCATTTGATACAGCGAAGTTCGTGTAAAGCTCTGTCATAGCCCTATGTGCGCTGTTTCATTATACTTTGCCGAATATACATTGTTTAACTACCGCGCTTTTCATGTTACTTGGAATTGCAGCGAGGAACATTTGATTCGAATACGTCACGGCACTTGTAAATAACAGTACAAATCCCATAGAAGGTTGCGCTTGCAACGTTACGGTTGTGGGTCGACGCTTACCATACAAATTGCATAGCGACGGTAATACAAGATGATTTTTTTAGACAATACAGATTTTTAATAAAAATTCTGTGATAGTAACGCTCCAGTCATTTTGCACACGTACTCTATGTCGAGGCGGAAATACTCTGCCACAACTAAAATGACATTGACGCGACTAATTAACAAAAACTCGTTAATCAGCTTTTTCGTTACGTGGGAGCAGTTTATATTAGAAAGTTGTAGTGCGTGCAAATTTATGACATACCCATATTTTAGAAGTCACGAAAGTTGCAAGTAATTCCAAATATTTATCATCGAAATTTAAGGGCGATAGTGAAACTGACCACGCCCGGCGCGCAGAAAACGCGGCCTCTCTGTTACGTACCACCGGAACTACATGTGACAATGAAGTGACGAAATTTGAATCAAGGCGCGCCGCAGCAGAATGGTCAGAAAACATCGAAAAATATGTGCTCCTGCAAAGGAGCACATGTTTTTGGCTATCAATGGTGTCAGAGCACGTGGTACTTGGCCATGGTTTAAAATAGTGTGCGTTCTTTCTAATGAAGTCAGCTGTGAGACGGCGCTTTGTGGTGTGTAATACTTCTTGTGTCCTCGGTTTCGCGCTGCCCTTTTCATAATGCAGAATATGGACAGTCTCGGCTGGTTTTTGTCTGCCCCGTCGCCGTCATTCACCGTATATGTATACGGTATGTATATATATATATATGAAAGTCCCAAAAGAAGAGTAATTTAGAAAAATGCTTCCGAAGCGCGGAATCGAACCAGGGACCACTCGCTCCGCAGCCCGTGGCGCTAGCCACTACGCCACGAAACGCCGCTCCTCGATGGGAGCTAACGGCGAGCGTTATATACACACACCCTTTACCGCTGGCCGGACTCAGAGACGGCAGGCGCATATAAGCGTTTCTTCATTGCCAGCGAGATGGCGCGAGGAGCGCAACGAAGGTCTTTCGCTCGCTGCAGCGGCTGTGTTTGAAAAAAGGAGCGCGCTGTTCAAACAGAAATAAGTAACAACTGCGACATTTAGTTCGCGCTCGTCCTGTGTGTACCTGTTCGTTCGTTTCGTGCGTCCTGCTTTATGTTTTAGCAGTGCGCTTCAAGTATAGAGCTGTGACGCATGATAGTTCGCGCTCGTCCTGTGTGCGTTCTTTTCGGGCGTCCTTTGGGCTCGAGCGACGCGCTGACAATTTCGAGCTGCTTTCCGTTCTTCACGTTAGATTCCAATTTGTTGCTATCGCATTCATTGCTTCGCCGTTGCGGCGAAACTGTGACTTTTTTTCTGTAATGGTACAGCACCGCTGTTTGACGTTGCGAATTTGCTTACGTTCGGGACACACCTGTTAGAAATAGTCTTGAAACTTCAAAGTAAACGTTGTGTTATATAGTGAAGGACGCGGTTTCTAAAAGGGGGCTCGGTGTAGCGGGAACTTTGATGCCTGTATCTCGACAGCTTTTTTTTTGTTTCAGGTGAATCGTTTAGATGAATTTTTTAATAGATAGTGTTATAAATAGAGCGACGTTTAATGCCTCATTGAGCCTAATAGCACATAACCAAAGAAATAATTGTGGGCCTATGGTTATTTAAATGTACTGTGACTTCAAGGAGTATGGTTTCAAAATATTGCTTGCTATCATGGTTGCCCGCTATCTGTGCTTCAGTTGTTTCCGTTCTCCCGACCGCACAGGTGGTAGATACCCATTCGAACAAGAATCTTGGACCACTTGAAAAAGGGGAACTCTTCGTGAAGGGTCCCAACACTTTCAAGGGTTATCTCGGTCGGCCAGAAGAAACGGCTCGCGTCTACAAAGACGGCTTCATTCGCACAGGTACGATACTTCTTTTGTTGCGTCGTTAAATGCACTCCTACGTGCGTTAGCGTTGATAGAGATCTAAGGAGGGAAACATCTGTTTTGTCTCGAAGCACCCAGTCTAGGCTATTGCGGTATCAAGCTGAGATGCACGAGGAAACTGAGCGCTGAGCGTATGCATATGCAGGGTGTTTCACGTAACTGGAGCCAAACATTAAAAAAAGTGGTTAACCGCGCCTGAATGAAAACAAGGACATATCGTTTGCCGTCATGTGGCGCTCGTTAGGGTATTTTTATATTGCGCTTAATTAGTTAATTAACTAAGATCAACTACGCAAAATTTTTATTGTTCACTTTCGGGACATGTGTTACGTTGTAGAGGGCATTCCGAAATTACCGACAAAATTTTTTGTGGTGTTCTTGTGGCAACGTGCATGCTGCGTGGTGATTTCTTCCGCCGCTTAAAGAAACTCCGAGAAATATGAAATAAAACCGCTGCGCTCGTGCTCTACTAGTCTAGTGCCTAGGCACTATACTACTAGGGTGCCTCGATGCCAGCGCCTCCGCTTCCAGGGTGGAGACACCTTTTGACCCACTCCGCGAAGCCATTTCTTCGCGGGAGCCATATTGGTTCGAAAGTGTCAGGCGGTGATGGTGGTGAAAACATTTATTAACAGAATTTCTGCGGAGAAGCTCCGGGTATTCGGAGGTTCTTGGCTTGCGGAGCGCAGTGGCTAGCGCGGGGGCGGTGCTGCAAACGCGTTAGTGTTGAAGTTATTAGGTCAGTTCTTTGACGGCTATGACACACTGCTGTGTGCCACTGGGTACTGTTTCACGTGCGAAAGGCCGACGGATGTTTCGGTTCCCTTGTAACAGCGAACGAATAAAAAAAAAAAAAAAGAGGCGCGAGTGAAACGCGACCGCTGGCATCCGACAGACGATGCCCGAGATTTATTGTTGACTTGTCTCAGCGTATGACCGTGCATTTTGATCGCTCTCCGTGAACATGCTGTTGGACAAATTCATGCACGAATTAAATACTTTTCTCGCTATAGCTGCACGGCATAATCATTGTGCAAAGCTGCTATTACAGAGGAGCTGTTACGCTTTTCGTTAGGCCGTGCAGAGTCAACAGAAATTCGGCCCATATTGCCTATGCCTACTTAAGCCAATTTAAGCTAGCCTAGTTAAGACAAGTTAATCATAGCTCAGGCTAATTAAGATTAGTCAAGCCAATCAATACCATTTGATACCAATCAATACTGATCGATACTAATCGATACCAATAAATCTGCCGAATTAAGCCAATTCCGGCCCAATTAAGCTTGGACCAACACTAGTCGATGCCAGTCAATGTTGACTGATACCAATTAAGCCAGATTATGCCGGATTAGCGTGGATAATGTCGGAGTAAGCTAATCGCGGGGCCGCATACGCAGGACCGAATAAAGTTGTGTTCAATTCAATGCAATTACGCCAATCCCGGCCAAGATGAAATGGCCTAGCCATGATGTAGATTGCACTCGACAGGATTCAGTTAATCCGCATTCAGCCGGATTAGCCTAATCCAGATGGAGCTAATCTTGAACAAGTCAATTTTGAGTAAGTTGAGAAGGCCTAGCCAGTTGGATGGATCAGTATGGCCACATTATACGAAGCCGGATTAAGCTAACCCAGATTAAGGTAGATTGCCTAGCTAGTTGGATGACTGAGTATGGCCACATTACGCCGATCCAGATTAAGCCGGGTTAAGCTAATCCGGACTGAACAAGTCAATTTTGAGCAAGCTGAGATTGCCCAGCCAGTTGTTCACTGAGTATGGCCAGATTAAGCCAATGCGGATTAGCCCGGATTAAGCTTATCTTGAACGAGTTAATTTCGAGCAAGTTGAGATTGCGTAGCCAGTTACACGACTGAGTACGGCCACATTAGGCCGATCAGGATTAAGCCAGATTAAGCAAATCCGGATTAATATTATCCTGAACAAGTCAATCCTGAGTATATTGAGATTGTGTAGCCAGTTCGATAACTGAGTATGGCCACATTAAGCCGATCCACATTAGGTCGGATTAAGCTAATTCGAAATAATCTAATCCTGAACAAGTCAATATTGAGTAGGTCGCGAAGCTAACTACGACACCAGCTTCCGCCAAAACCTCCCGCCAAAACTCTTCAACGCCTAGAGCACCATGACGACCGCTAGTACCATGACCAGGTCATGTATGTCATGACGTGCATGACATGTAAGACATGATTTTCATGTCATGACCAGTCACAATTATGTTCGTCATACGCTGTTGTCATGCCATGCTAATTCTGTATACATCAAGTTATTAAACGGCCGCTAGAGCATCATGATCGGGTCATGTATGTCATGACGTACGTGACATACATGACATAATGTTCATGTTATGACCAGTCAGTTATGTTCCTCATACGCGTTTGTCAGGCCAGGCCAATTCTGGTATGCATCAGGTTAATAAAACGGCCGCGAGAGCACGAAGGCCTAGGCGGCTAGTTGGACAGATAGATACGCTCAAAATGCCTTTGATTTGCCATGAAATGCTTCGCGTTCAATAATAAACGCCTAACCTATTGGTTATTAACAATATATGAGCAAGCCCTACCGTCGGAACGGATAAACTGAGCCTAATTCCCGCCCATTTTACTGAAAGCGCTCCACTGCTGCATGCCGGGCTGTGCCAGCGAACGGGAACGCTTGAACTAATATGACGCCCACAAAAGCAGTGTCTCACCCTGTAGCGGAGGAGGCGCACACATCGAGGCACCCTATGCTCTACTAAAGTCCCATGCTATATAGAAAGTAGCGACACTCTCCTCCATATCCTCTCCCAAGTGTCCAAACCGTATCTATCTCCTCTCCCAAATGACCACCGTGCGGGCGCCGGCCCTATAACCCGGCTCGCGCCACTTCCTATCAAGAATGCTATGTCCGCGCGTTTCCCAGGCGACGGCCCGTGAAGCGGGGAGGTGTAAGGCGGGAGAGGAGGGTGCTCGGCGTGGCGGCTCGGTTAAAAGAAAGACGGTACTTTCCCAAAACATCCAGGGACTTTATGCTCTACCGCACTGCAGCGCTCTCACACGTACTGTGAGCGAAACAACCGGCGCGCAGACCGCCAACCTTTCGCTTACAGGGACGACGGCGGTTCCTTGCCACGTGCGGCCGTCAGAAATGCTGACGCACTGCAGTGCGTCAGCATTTCTGACGGCCCTGAATATTTTTAGACATTGTGCACGTACAGTTGATGTCATTGAAGCCATTTCTTGATAAAAACTAGGCAAACCTCTATGCTAGTAAATTATAGTACGCGGTTTGGAGTTTGTGCTTGGCAGTTCTTTAACCTAGCGTTCCGTATCAGTTCTCGCTATAGGCTTTCAATGGAGCGGAATTACAGCCTACGGCCGACCACCTGATTTTTCTGCTAGCTTGTCTTCGTCCCACGAGATTGAGTTAACAAATAACAGGAACTGGTTCCACCCTTGAATCCCCTGCTCTGCCCTTATTTTCTTCTACTCTCTTGCGTTTTTCTTAGAAGGTGCCGCTCCTTCTCTATCAGGGATATAACTGGAGTTAGCTAGGAAGCTAGCTGAGCCAGTTGGGACAGTGATAGCCACTTTTATGAAACACCAAACTGCCCTCAGTGACGCAGGATGGCGAACTTTGCACTTCGCTGCTCCAGGACAAAACCTGCTGCGTGACCGTCATGAAGCTCAAGGTGACGTCGAGAGCGTCATGTGTTTCTTCCCTTCGAGCAGGTCGACAGCGACTGCAACGTGGAGGACCTCATTATATCATCTTCGAGCGTATTACTCCTTTTATCCGGCTGGCCCACTACAATCAGCAACAAATCCCGATGCTACTAACTTGAAGCACATCGCATAAATAAACGCGATGCTGCTTGTATCTGTCACCGTCCGTAGTGGAAATCACTGGCGAATGAATTTCGTAATA
This sequence comes from Rhipicephalus sanguineus, assembly GCF_013339695.2. Lineage (NCBI taxonomy): Eukaryota > Metazoa > Arthropoda > Arachnida > Ixodida > Ixodidae > Rhipicephalus > Rhipicephalus sanguineus. Next base: position 179,389,570 of record NC_051176.1, read on the forward strand.
AAAAATGGTGATATTCATGTCGTTTGATAAGAACTACCGCTAGGTAAGCACGAACCTGCTGTGCACTTACAAGTGAATTACCTTATTCTCTCATGTAATTTAGTTATTAGTAACGCCTACACCTCACCTTATGTATTTCGGTTACAAACACTATAGTCGGGTACAACTTCAGAAGGCAGCGGCATTTCCACCTCAAAGACGGATGCACATAAACCTGCAATAATAAGCGTGCCCAGTAGGCTAAAGTCATAGGCTGAACGATCGGTGACCCAGCCATCTGAGAACATCGCCGAGTACATGAGCGTGACTATTTATATAGTCGCGGCTGTCACGCTTCGGTAATTTGGGCGGGGCCTCTCCTGCCTTTAAGTTGTACCAGACTATAGATGACTGATTGCTAAGATAAGCAAACAAGAAATATTTTTATGCATTTCTTATACCTTTAAGGACCCCCCTCCATAGTAGCCTTTTTCTATAGTTAATTGAGACGAGCAGCTCTCGCAATCCTATGTGAATGTCACTTGTCCCGTTAATAGGGACGCAATCGCCGGGCAGATTCCAAGGGCTGACGTATCAGCCTCCCGAAACGCACCACGAAAGCGCGAACAATTTAGAGTTGGTCCTTTTAGTGCACCAGCGAACGCCGGTTGTGGTCCAAAGACCGAGTCAGAGCCAATAGTTGATAACACAAACAAAATATATTTTCAGTTAAGGCAGTACAAGCATCACACAAACATGCACACTCGGCTGGTATCAGTTACAACTTCACGATATACTATATCGTGAAGTTGTAACTGAGTTGTAACTATATCGTGAGTTGTAACGCCATCTGAGTGACTCAGATGGCATTAACACAACGGGAACTAAACAAACAGATCACGCGCTGCAAATGCAATCTCATGCATTACAACCTATTCAAGAACAGTTAAAGTCCTGAATATTCAACAACGTATCCAGTCCACAATTCTTGGACGCAACTTGAATGCTTCTCTTGCAGGAAACACTCACACAAACTCCAGCGCTGATCGCAGTCGTTCCCTCCGTCGTCGGTCCCGATTGTTTCTCTTCTAGGAAACACTCCCGTAACTTGCCACTGCTCACTCGGCGTGAACATCCGATTCTTCCAGATCGACGATCGACTGACCGCACAACATCATAAATACGTCTTCTTTGGCCGTCGGAAGCACACTCAACATAACTTCACCATCTCCGGACCGACTGACTGCCTCGCTGGTCATCGGTGCACGCTTATATTCCCTCTCCCCCGGCTTCTAGAAATGTCGGGAGTGTTCTTCGGCGTGCAGCACAGCCAAAGCTAGGGAAAGGGCGAGATTTTTTTCATCGGTTCCAATCACGGCGGCGTCGCTCGGCGTTGCATCATGCTTTCCTTCGCGACCTTTCGAGACTTCCTTGCGTTTGATCCGAGGCGGCTGGTTGTCTACGGCTGTTTAGAGTGGGCGAGGAGACGCGCCGCGCCGGCGTCTTTTAATACTTGTTTTTTTCGTTGCGCGCGCTTGTTGAGCGAGCGGCTGGCGCCGTGCTTTCCCGCTGCCGTTTGAAAGCGGCCGCGCGCGCGCCTTAATGACGCGCTCGTTCGTGACACTGACTGAATTCACCGCATGTGCATACGCACCGAAATAGGCTTATTCGAGGCGGCACTGTTGCGCGATGTAATATCGTGTGTAGAAATAGGCGTGCCTTACTGGTGCAGGCGACACCGGTTTCTACACGCCAGACGGCCGTTTCTTCGTGTGCGGCCGGTTGAAGGAGCTCATCAAGTGCATGGACCAGCAGGTAGCTCCCGCCGAGCTCGAGGAGGTACTAGCTGCGGACACTGACGTGCGGCACGTGGTCGTGGCCGGTGTACCGCACCCAGAGTACGGTGAGGCCGCGCGCGCCTTCGTCGTGCTCGAGCGCTACCTGGGGGACGACAAGGAGGAAAGCAAAATCGCTGCCAGACTTCGTGCTCTCGTTGCCGGTGGGTGGCTTCTATCTACACGTGTTTGCCAGTAACGAGATAAAGCTGGTCGCCGAGTTGGATGGGCGCGTGTGAGGATATCTTCTCTGGTTCGAGCTTCGGCAGCTTCGAAAAATTCCACCTACTTATTTTATTCAATGACGTGAGGGACGGTCTATACGGTTGCACAGGCTCGTCTACTATTAGGGTGAACACGGCTCAGCGTGGCTGCACTCCGCGAAGCGCCAGTGAATCTGGCCAGGCCACGCAGCGGCGCAGGCGCACAGGGTGCTTCGCGTCGTCTGCTACCGCGCTGGAGCGCGCCGGTCTTGCTTTGCGGTAGAATACAGCGAGAGCGGCGCGTGCCTGTGCGCCTAGCGCTTCGGTTCGATGCGCCGCTGCGACGGATCGCTCCGCGGAGCGCAGCCGCGCTGTGCCGTGTTCACCCTATAGAGTGGACGAGCCTGTACATGTCTTCGATGACGTGCTTGAATTGAGCGGCATTAGCCGGTAGCTCACATCATATGGGGGGTCATTTAAGTCCTTCGGAGTATGGCGAAAAAGAGAATGAAGGTGGGCTGCAAAACTTCCTTGCAGACTAGTTGGTTCACACTGAATTACTGATATGCTGCGCAAGTAGAAAGAAAGAAAAACTGTACAGAGCTTCGTTCGTAAGTTCGGGTAAGGTATACAGTTCGGGCATAAGACGGCTAAATGACCTTTGAGTGAGTTGTGCGCATTGACGTGCGGTGAGCTGGACGGATCGCATGCATTAGGCGAGCTGTGATTAATGCAACTTGTGAAAGAGACAGAGCCAGTAAAATTTTGCCTGTACATTGCAACTTCGAAAGGCTGGCACTGAATTTAGGGTCCGTGAAACCGTAGAATTAAAAGAGAAGTGAGAATAATTATTATTTCGCGCGCTTTTGTATAGAATCAATATCTGTAGATAGGTTAGATTGATGGGGATCCCAGATTACGCAACCGCATTCTGGTTTCGAATGTATGCTAACAGTGAATAGAGCTAAAAGTTTTACTAAAGAAGCAGCAAGACGCAAGTGGCGGTTTAAAGGGACCGTCTACCACTTGGAAAAATTTTTCTGATTGTGGTGAAATTGAGAAGATCGTTCGTCACATCGGCGGCAACGAGTATGCTTTTGTCCCATAAAAAAGGAATTATATATTTAATTTGATGTTGAAAATTGTGAAAGAATGACCGCTATCGTCACCCAACGGCGATGTGGTTCACTCTACTGGTAGGACAGGAAATCCTCGCAGGTAGACTCATTTTGCTTAAAAACGAACATGTATAACTCGAAATTGTATTTTACGCACTTGAGGCAGCTTTCGGTTGCGTCAGGGAGTAATTTTTTGCCTATTTTTCCTCACGCGTCTAAAAAGGCGCCCGGTGGCGCAGCTTGCGGCGCCGCCTTCAATTTTGTCTGTTTCAACTCACGCGCTATTCCATGCGGCCCTCCGCGTTGGTCGTACTGTGCCGCTGTATTGCTGTTAGGATGTCTCACATGTGTTGCGCTGTGAAGGCGTGCATTTATAGTCTCCTTTTGGTGAATCAACTTGGCTTGAATTGCAGCACCAGTGCTAAAATAAATGCATAAACTGCGATTACAGCAAAAGAAGTGTTCTGTAATCGCATAATAAGGCTTCATTTAACCGCTAGCGCGCTGAAAACGACTGTTACATTCATTACATTAGTGTTCAGCGAAAATAATGTAATCCTACAAAAATCACATGTGCTTTCGGTTTTTAAATTTACAGGCACTACAATCGTCATCGCGTCCACCAACCAGTGTTGTGGGCATGTTTCACGCCAATGGAAGAAGACCGAACGCAGATCGAAAAATTCTGTTTTAATATCTGATATCTAATATCTGATATCTGATATCTTCTGATTTATCGTGCTCTTTGCATACAGCCGAAATTAGAATACCTCGACCTTGCGTGCTGAGACACCTTGTGACCAACACGCTATTTCCTTCGAGCTCAGACTCCGTTCAGTGACCCTTGTGACAGCGAACAGGTAAACCCGAACACTTATAAATTATTGCTAGTGTGAGACTGATGAAAGCACAGACAGTTGAAGTTTTTAATACGGCGATTTTTCTAATCAGCTTCACGGACAACACTACTACACGGCTGAACACACAAAAAGAAAAGCGTAACCAAGCTAGTGTACATTGGCAGTTTGAAAATACGTACTATCGTCAATTCAACCAAGCGTATCAGGAGCTTGCAACATTCCCAGCATTATACCATTGCGGCGCTCTTCCAGTCACCGATTTTTATGCATAGGCTCTATGGTGAGCTTTACCTATAGAGCTAGGGATATTAAATCTATACGTTTCATGCAACTTCGGATTTATGCGGTCGCATTTCTCACGGCTTCTTCGTTTTGAAGAAGTGCGTTCAATAATACTCCCGTGTTAGTATACAGCTATCCTTGTACAGAAGGTGTAGTTGCATATATTACGGATAAACGTGGTCGCACCTGTTCATGAAGCGATTTTCCGTCTTACTTTTTTCAGACCAGCTCTCTTTCCACAAGCACTTGCATGGCGGTGTCGAGTTCTTGGAGAGCATTCCGCACACGGACTCCGGCAAAGATTTACGCAGCGCGCTGCAGCAGTCATACGCACAGAAGCGGGTGCTCAAAAACATCCAAGCGCACTAAAATCAATAGACACACCAGTGGTGCCTTACCGAATCCTCGCGGTGTCGGCGGAGTCAACTGAGAGGAAGGGCAGTTTACTCCAACCTATCTCAAGTGTGTTTTTCGTGTGGCGAGGTGGTGTGAGATTTGTTACGCAACTCTATGTATAAGCACTACCTTTCACGGCGCTTACACGATCTTATCAAAAGGCTGGTATAAAACTAACGCATAAAGTAATCAGGCGTATGCCTTCTTCTCACGTTCTTCATAATCAGCCGCCTTTTATCAAGGCTGTACCCATTTTACGTGATTGCATGAGTGGTTGATGCTAAGAATGCATAATGCGCAGTGTGATGCTTGCGGGCAAACACGTAGGCACCTCTCTGAATTTCTTGATTTACATTTAAGTGGCTTTCCGTGGTCTAACCATAACAAGCTAGCCAGAAGTTGACCAATGGTAAATGCAGGGCGCGGAGAAAAGCTTTCATTATTGACTTAATAAAATTTATTGCGTGAGAAATTCTCGTGTGTTCATTTTGGAGTTACATATCGTAAATATAAAAAATTGGAAGTGTTTTAGCTCATTGGAATGCATGAATTCTTTAATGTCTTCACCAAATCCACAGCCTGTGTCAAAGATTTCTGAAAAAAGAAGTTCAACACCAGTTAAGGACAATCTTTAATGACACGCGTGTATATACACACGTACGAACGAAAAATAAGTAGAAATATTAGTTTTATTTTTGTTCGTGCCTGCGTATGTGCACGCGTGTCCAAGAAGGAGGTTGAGCCCCTCTTGAGCAAAGGGAGACTAAGCCCTGGTTCGAGGGCGTTTAGCCGGGATGATTGCCGTCAAATGCTGCGTATGTGGAAGAAACGAGGAACTTTGGTGTGACATCGCAATAAACGCGTCAAGTAGGAGCACTCACACGAACATTTCCGGAGCAGCTGGTTTATTTACACGATGACATTCGCCAAGGTTGGTAGAACATAGCGCAAGAAGAACAGGCAACGTGTGCGAGAGAGAGAGCGAGAAGGGGGATATTTATGGATTATAACGTCAACAATGCCTCGACAATGAAAATAATTCCTCTAGGCAGATATCGTCGCGATCACATATTTTCTGAAACTAAAATATTTTGACACAGTCATCAGGCACTACCACCTCCTATGCATTTTATGCCCCGCTAAACTTGTTTGCGCCTGAGTTAATCCTTCATTGCATTTCACGTCTCGAAATCGCACAACGGGTTACCATGAATGTCACAGTGGAGGAGTCCGGTTCAGTGTTGATCCCTTGAGATTCTTCAGCGCGCACACAAAACATGGTACACGAGCGTTTTCAAAGCGAAACCCTTGTATGACTCATCAGCAAAAAAATCCGGTGTACGGCGTCGTGAACACGAGTGGTACCAAACCGAATCGCGAGTTGGGCTAGTTGGTGGATGTTCATCGTCATATAATCGACAGCGCAACGGGTTAAACACGGACAGAAAGAAGAGAAGGACACAGCGCTGAATCCTTCTCTTCTTTCTGTCCGTGTTTAACCTGTTGCGCTGTCAATTATATTACGGTGGTACCAAAAGTCAGATGGGCCAAATCCGGAGGGTGTGAAGCACTGGGTGACGTGCAGAAAACTTCAGATGGGGGAACTTAACGTAGTAAGCATATGTCCAGTGATTAAAAGCGATGAGTAGTGCATGAGGTGAATCAAATGCGCATTAAAATAAATCAAAAGATAATTACGGATAAATAAGGATGAACCACATGCGAATTTAAAAGGGTACTGTTACAAGAAGAAGAAGATAGTGTTCAATGACGAGAACGGAGGAGAGGACGGCCTGGAAAGCGGGTTTATAGACTGCTACTCCTCACGGGGGTAAGAGGAAAGGGGATAGAGGGAAGTATGATGATAGGCGACTATGGTATAGTACAATGAGTCACTGCACACACACTGTCCTGTGCCGGGACGTGTACTACGCGCGAAAGTTCTTATGCCGTAGCACATGCTCTAAAGATGAGCATCTAAATCTGTCTCGCTTAGAAACCTTAATAGGCATTATAACTGCGTTGGGCGTAGTCTACGCGTTCCCAAGCACCCAAAAGCTTCTCCTCCGAAAAGGTTCGGGTGTCCAGACGATTTATGATGCAATGAAGCGACTGTCTTTTGGTCGCGTATATATGGCACACGCACACGATGTTGTGAATAGTCTCCGACGTGTGACACACACTGCAGTCAGGGCTATGCTCTTGCCCAATCTTACAAAGGTATCGTCGTGTATATGCAACACCCAGCCGCAATTTATGCAGTAGTGTTTCCTGGTCTCTTATCAACCGGAATGGACGCCGAAAAGTACGACCAGAGTCTAGTCTGTACATACCCAGGAATTCGGGACATCGCTTTTAGTTCACCTTTTTTCACACCACGTGGCGTACGGACCTTCAACGTTCAAAATTCGCGCGATGACGCTTGCCGTAGTCGCGCGAATCGAGAAAACCACAATACATAAAAAAAAGCACGACGACGATATCCGCTACAAGCAGCGAGCGCGAACCTAAATCGACGACTGATAACCGCAGCGCATGCAACGAGCGGCCGGTCGGGCTGCTCGACCATGAATCAGCAGTTCTGTTGCAATGAAAGGAGGCTTACATGTCGCTTGGCTGCGCTTGATAACGACGAGCTCTCGAAAGAGCGTGCTGCCCTTCTTCGCATCCCCTGCCTCTTCAATATATTTCGTCCGATTATATTGTTGTTGGCTCCCACGGGTTTCTTAAAAGTTCTAAAGCAAGAACGCCCTTAAGCACTGCTGTTTTTGTAGTGTGAAAAAAAGCTAACTTCCAGAAAATAATACAAGCTTGTGAGGCGGTGATGACGATCGCGGGTTTCAAAATGTGTAGACAGACGCTTGCCGTCCCTAATTTCAGTTGGTCTCAATTTATGAATTCAATATTTTGCACTTTTACAAGACGTCTTGCCGTGTTATATTCGCTGCCCACAGACATTTTTCTTTAAAGCTCAATTACCAGCAGAGGTAAAGCAACAATACCTTTGCAAGCACAATATTGTTCAATGATCTTCTTAAAAAGAATCATTTTAATAAAGTCACCTTAGTTTCAACAGCGCCCTTAACAAGCTCTCGCGGCTATGCGCCCGTGTGTCTGTGAAAAACAATAAGGCCGCCTGTGACATACAGCATGTAAAACCGTATTGCCCATGCGTAGTTGGGGTGGTTTACGAAATACCCCTCAGCTGTGGTAGGACATACATCGGCCACACTGGTCGATGTTTAAATATCCGATTAATGGAACATGAAGTCTCCCTTAACAATGTATCTGGTTTACACCTGCCTTCGCACTGCAAGTCCTGCGCATGCGCGCCCCGGTTTTTCGAAACCAGGGTGCTTGGGAAAATTCGAAACCAGGTGGCCCGAGAATTGTTGGAGGCTTTTTGCATAAATAAGAAGAGTGCCCAATGTGTTAGTGTGCCTTCCTTGAATTTATATCGCAACGAATTGCACTTTTTAGACAAGTCTTGATAACTCAAAGTAGGTTGTCATTCTGTTACCGTGATTGTCAATGTGACTCGCCCATGCGCGTGAAGCTACCTGGAATGCAATGTTCTTTCCAATAAGACAGTTTTTAGTTTGGCACCAGTCCTGTCATTTCTTGTCCTCGTTCCTTTGTACCTCCAAATTTTTGTCAGACCATGCACCAACTAGCCCAAGAACGCGTTTTAGTCGATAACTAAAGACGCCGGAAATCACCGACTTCATTATGCTCATGACATGCTACCCAGGCCGCGTTTTCCTCTCCGCTAAGTGTTGGTGAAAGAGGGATGAAACAGATTAGACTGATATAAAGTATCGTGAAACCCGCCTTCTTGTTTGACTGCCTATGCTGATCTGCAACCCTTCAGGGTGGTCTAGTGAATAAGGTGCTCGACTGCTGACCCGCAGGTCGCGGGATCGAATACCGGCCGCGGCGGCCATATTTTCGATGGAGACGAAAACGCTAGAGGCCCGTGTACTTAGATTTAGGTGTATGTTAAAGAACCCCAGTTGGTCGAAATTTCCGGAGCCCTCCACTACAGCGTCTCTCATAATCATATCGGGGTTTTGGGACGCTAAACCCCAACAATTATTATTATTATATTATGCTGGTCTGTAGAATTGCAGGAGGTCGCGGCTTGAAACCTGGTTCTTGCGGCCAGTTTTATTCTGGACAAAATAGCTTGTGTCTATTTTTACATGGTAAAGTTCGTTAAAAAGTCTCTCGTCAGGACCCATTTAATATTTTCATTACGAGTTTAAATCTTTTGCTTATGTTCGCAAGTGACGTGGAAGGTTCTCGAAAAGCCGTTTTATGTTTATTCTCTGTGTCGTGCCTTTGTTTACCGATAGACAACGTAGCACCTCACGAGGCGATGTTTCTCAAATAGTGGATTACACTGAAAGTTGTTAAAGGCAAGCTGAGCAACCTTCCACGAATATCTTTCTTTTTTTCAGTCAATTAGTTCACTGTTGAGCGTGGAAAAGCGCGCCGAGAGGGGACAGAAAACGAAAAGAAGCACACATACACATCGCTAGTGTGTGTGCAACTCTTACAATAGCGGGGTGTACCCACTATTATAACAGTTGCAAGGCATTGAACTGCCCTGTTACCGTGCTGTTAGAAGGTAAACATTCCTGTCAACACAGGCCTTGTCCGCCTCGGTGGAGCAGTAAATATGGTGCTCGGCTGCTAACCGGAAGGTCCCGAGTTCGATCCTAGCCGCGGCGGTCGCATTTCGATGAATGCGAAATGCTAGGGGCCCGTGTATTGTGCGATGTTAGTGCACGTTAAAGAACACCGGATGGTCAAGTATTCCGGAGCACTCCACTACGGCCTCTCATAATAATATCGTGGTTTTGGGACGTTAAATCCCGGATATTATTAACGCAGGCCTTACCTATACCACGGCGATGGTCTGCAAGTCTGCAAACGGAGTTCTTTCCCTGCATTTCGTTACGTACTGTAGGCAATGTACATACTCGTTCTTCTTACGTGATGAGCCCCACTTTTTTTTCTGTGTTGGTTCGTGGCGCTTCTAGAGTGGCCGCATTGAGCTTCTCGCAATGGGAGCTGAACTGAAGCCACGTGCTGCAGTCAATGACGCTGAAATCAGTGTGTTGCAGTGCGCGACTCACATCTCGCAGAAAGTGTGACCCCCCTCTTAAAGGCATGGCCTACTTTTTGATTATTTTCATACTTAGTAGACACGATATTCGCCTGCTAAGTGACGGACCGAATTTGTCAGAAATCTTATATGATGAAATTCTTCGGTTTCCTCGCATCACTCATTGCCATCGTATCAATCGTACAGTAATGCCAATAAACACTAGAGGGTGCTAAGTAATATCATTAATTAAGAGGGCAGTGTTGTATGGCTTGTGATTTTCAAAGCTCCTAGTGACCCGGTGAGCTTGGAAGCGTGGGCTCGTGCCATGCCAAGGAAAGATCGAAAGCGCACGCCTCGTGACTACGTTTGCGAGAAGAACTTCTCGTAGACAAGGCCTATCATTCGTATAAAAAAAAACGCACTGGGCCCCTTATGCATTAGACTAAGACGACTCGAAGGTGAAAGTTTTCTTCTTGTCGTCATTCGATGTGTCTGTTCTGCCCCACCCTCGTGCAAGAGCTTTCTGCACCTAACGTGGTTTTGCACTGCCTCTGTGATTGGCCAACCGATCACAGAGGCAGTGCAATGCGACAATGTCATGTGATGAAGTCACGTTATGTGACGTCATCATGCCGTCATAATTACGTGATCTTCGGAATGTGTGACGTCATAATAACGTCCCATCGTGATGTCATCACGTGATGATTTTTTGTTGACGCCGCCAACGCCGTGGAAGCAATTGGCTGATAAAGTGTGGCGCTGCTGAGTAGCGAGGTCGCGTGTTCTATTCCCTGCCACGGCGGTCGTATTCCGGCAGGGACGAAATGCAAGAGCACATGCTTACTTAGGTCTGTTAGATGCACGTTCTAGACCCCCGGGTGTTTAAACCTATCACAGAATCTCCCACTGCGGCTTGGCGATAATGACAATGGGGTTATGGCACGTAAAGACCCTTAAAGTATTATTGTTTACGTAGGCCGCTTGGGGGCAACAAAAATAATGCATGAAAAACAACCTCGTACACACGCGTCATCATTAATGCGGGAGTGTCACGCACAAGAGTTCTGCCTAAATTAATATTCTGCATGTTCCATCACAAGCATCTGCTTATCAATAATTCGGAAGTATCCATGTGAATGCGCACATGGATACTTCGGAATTATGCATGCTCTTGCCGCAGGATAAAAAAAATCGAGATATAAAGGGAGAAGGCTATGATATTCCTCTAGTCTTGCTTGCTGTATTCGCTAGGCCATCTTCTGGGGCTGCTGTCGCATCCGAAAAGCTACAGCGCAGTGTGTCCGTATTTTGGCGGTGTACAAGTAAAGAAATGGCTCCTCCTGGTCTCTGTATATATATTTTTTTGCAGTGAGATTGCAAGTTGTGATATCCACAACCCGACTAGACGCTTAATACGAGTGCGGTTTAAACCGATGCACCGTGGAGAAAACAATAAAACAGGTTGAATATAAATGCTTCAAGCTTTCATTTGTGGTAATTCAATTTACATAAACCAACACCAGTTTCACGCCTTAGTAATACTACTACTACTACTACTACTACTACTACTACTACTACTACTACTACTACTACTACTACTACTACTACTACTAATTATTATTATTATTATTATTAGTAGTAGTAGTAGTAGTAGTAATTATTATTATTATTATTATTATTATTATTATTATTATTAATATTATTATTATTATTATTATTATTATTAGTAGTAGTAGTAGTAGTAGTAGTAGTAGTAGTAGTAGTAGTAGTAGTAGTAGTAGTAGTAGTAGTAGTAGTAGTACTAGTGGCGTTTAATGTCCCAAAACCACGATATGATTATGTGGGACGCCGTATTGGAGTGCTGCAGAATTATTGACCACTTAGGGTTCTTTAACGTGCACATAAATCTAAGATTTCTTCCAGTATTTTTATATACGGTTCGTCGACGCCCTGATTCCGTTGTGCCTGAATGACTGCTGCCATCTCGACCTTCTCGTAATCTCTGACGGCTATATATAGGGGTTGGTTATATTCCGCGCATTTCTCTATCACTTGATTGATCGTGTGAATCTGTTTATTGTCGAGTAGCCTGTACGGAATCTTGCTATATTTTTAAATCGCTTGTAGACAACGGACAGTAAGCAGATCGGCATGTAATATTTCAAGCCCTCGACGTCGTCTTTCTTATGAATTAAGGTGATTTTAAAATTATTCCAAGATTCTCGTACCTTCGTCGTCAAGAGACACTTTCTATACATGGTGGCCAGTTTTTCTAAAACAATCTGTCCACCGTCTTTCAACAGGTCTGATGTTACCTGATCCTAACCAGCGGCAATTGCCTCTTTGCGTTCCCTCTAAGGATTTCTTTACTTCCCATGTCGTTACTGGTGGGTTGTCCGATTTCTCTGGCCTACTTCTTACGTTATCGTCCTCGTTGTCCTGGCTACTGTACAGATATTTGTAAAGCTCCTCAGCTATTTTAACTTTCCTATCCATATTGACAGTGACTTTGCATTCCTCATCCCTTAGTGCATACGTCCGGTTTTTGCCTGTGCGCAGTTTCCTCTTGACCCCTTTGAGGCTTCGTCCTGTTCTAGAGATGACCGATAAAAGGATGGGACGAAGTCAGTCACGTGCGAGTCACGTTTAAGACCCCAGCCCTGCAGCAAAAATTAAATAAAACGATACAACGTGGCTTCCTAGATGAAGTCCAGGAGCGCGTCTATACAATTTGCGCATCCACTTGGAATCAACGTCCATCGGCACTGTCGACGAGCGCAAGGTGAGGTTGTGATATTTACAGAGTACTCGAGAAACTGATTAGACCGCATGCGCGTCGCTCGCGCCGCATATACATGTATATAAGAAATGATAAGATTCTAGCGCCCTTCGCTGATACTAACTGCAGTTGTTGCATTTTAGAAACGCTGGTTGTACTTTCACGTGTTTGCTCGCAGGTGAATGCATGCCGTAGATATGTGTAGTCGTGCGCAAGATGAGTCTCTAACACTGAAATTATCTTTGAAATACGCCATAACGGCTAAACGCAGTGAGCAAGCGCAAAACTGTTCATGACACCAAATGCTGAGGCGGAAAATTCTATGGCATTTCAATACGACACATTCGCATTAGTACCTTCCAAGTATTCATGCACTAAACATGAATTCGGTGTTCCGCTCACATTATTGACAAACGAACGTCGTGACGGCACCGGCACGCGATGACGCACATATCGCTTAAGTTCCAGGGCTGGGCAGTATCGCGATACAAGAGTATCGCGATAGTATTTCAGAGATACTTTTGAGTATCTGTATTTCTGTATCGAGATACATTTCCAAAATGTATTTGTATCTCAGTAGTGAAATACATTTTCGATGTATCGCCTGTATCGCGATACTATGCAGGACATGGGTATCTCGTTACATTGTTTTTTTGTGTCGGAAATGAGTTTAGGCGTGTTTTCAATGGTGGAGTGGCGTTTTTTTTTTCTTTTTTGTGCCAAGACAAGCAAAGGCGCGCCGCCGGTCGCCGACAGATAGGGCGGCGATGGTGTCCCCTCAAGCACAGAATGGTCCATGTGGTAAAGCGCGCGACGCCGCAGACGGCAGAATCGCGGGGGCAGTGTTGTCAGCCCCTGCCGACAAAAGTCGCTGTCTCTCAAGGTCAGTGCAGCACGCCTAATTTTTTTCGGGTGCCATGCCATTACTTCGCGACCCCCCGCGCGGATACCGCCTTGGAACAGGCTTTGAAATGCTTCGCGGGCGTTCAGTTCTCAAAGCGGCGGCACTTCCAAAAGCAGTTCCCGTCGCGGCGGATGTGACTAGAAGATGGCTATCTTTGACGCGCTTTCAGCCACCTCTCATATGTCAGGGTACGTTCCTAATTGATTACATGCGTGAAACGGTCTTTGTGGTAGCAGGCTCCCCCACCGCCGGAGCCGACTTCGCCTGTTGCTGCTTTCTGAAATGGGTGCTGGTAGCGTCGGTGGTAGTGACAGCTTCATTGAAGCTGACAGGGTCAGACGGCTTAGGATTCCGAAGATGGGGACAGACTTCGGATTCTGAACAGTCAGAACAACCCGAGTGAGGGCGGAAGCGTTTCGGTATCTAGATGACCCGAGAAGAGATATCGCCACGCTGCAGGGCAATCCGGCTATGAAGGCGATATTTATTCACTATAACACGAAGTTGTGCTCGCCTTCAGCGATACGCATACTTTTTTTCTTTCGTGAGTCTTGTGCTGAGGCTGAACCGACGCTGTTAGAAGAAAGCCTATTTGAGAAGCCTACACAGCAAACTTCTCAGCAAAGCAGATCTTCAAAATAAATGTGTGCTTTTTCTCAATTCACTGGTGTTTATTAGTGATTTGAGTGATTTGCTTAAAATGTGCTATTTCTAGCATAGCTTAGTTTGTTCGCCAAGTATATCGATTTTGGTGTCCAATCCCTGTTACTGTTCCTGTAAAATAGTGTATTTTTATTGCAATTGATACTTGTAATTATGTTATTATTAGTAATTATGTACTTTGTCTACCCCCCTCCCCTGCAATGTCTTAATGGCGCTGAAGGTACTGTAATAAATAACTAATGAACTGAACGTTTCGATGCGCTGTAACTTTAATTACAACATTATGCTGCACTAATGAGTGTCTTTGCGTAGTATGAGCATCCTTCAAATAAAAAAGTATTCCAGTATCTGTATCGCTGTAACTGTATTCCGGAATACTTTTTTCGTCTTATTGCAAAAGTATCTCCGAAATATCCCGTTACGTGAAAGGCAAATGTATCTCAGTATCTGTATTTTAGGCTTCCAGTTCATGTATTTCGATATCTGTATTCCGGAATACTTTTCTGGGTATCTCTGCCCAGCCCTGCGCTTAACTGCTACGTCCGATATACATACGCTCGGCAATACCTACACTGAATGTGCTATTCCTTTCACATTTCATGCGTAGATATACAGGCAGATGCGTTTGGATAAGTGTAGTATTTTACGATGTAAGAATATTCAACAAGCCGCGACGTGTACGTTCCTTTCGTTTTGTGCTCCCACGGCACCAACGAGCCGCGGGCGACCGAACGGCCGGCTTGCTCGATGTCCAAACTTTTCCCATAGTGCGCCACGCTCCCGCGGGGCTTTCTGGGATTGCTTGAAAAGGTTCATTAGCAAGAATCTCGCAATGCATTCACCCTCTCTCTTTAGACTATCATGTGATGCTTTGCAATCATATGCCTCAAATTATTTTTATCATATATCTGCAATTAATTATTAATTTCCTAAAACTATCGGTAGATTTAATTACTCCTTTCAATTGCAGAAGGGTGTCTTGAAGGGTCAGTTGGTACATGTTACTGCGTTTCAAACAGCGCAAAAACGGGGCGAACGCTTAGGAACAAACAACAGAAGCGCTGTTCCTTTGTTCGTTAGCCTTCCTGCCGTTTTCGCGCGGTTTTGAGTGCAGTAACATGTAGCAACTGGCCCCTGAAGACACCCTTCTGCATATTGTTTCTCTTACATCAGGCTCTTTTGCACCCAGTGTTTTGCATAACTCATCAATGTGCGAGCGCTTGTGTTGTTGTTTTTTCCTTAGCCTTCGTCCAATTTTCGCGCCGTTTTCAATGCAGTACTCCTTTAAATCGTCATCTCTCGTAAACATTTCTCTCGACACTTGTCGGTGATAGATGGTATCTATATTAAACGAATAATTATAATTGATTACGAATTAATGATATTTATGACTGCTAATAATGAATGATATTCTACTACTTCCCACCACTGTACTGTAACTGCATACATTGAGATCTATAGCTGCATAGATTAGGTACTATCTATCTATTTTACTGATGTCCTACACTGACAGCTTTCACCCCTAAATTGAACATATATTGAATTCATTGTCACCATTCATTAGTAATGCACTGTGTACCAAGGTGCGAATGTAGATCAACATTAGTAAGATACTCTTACCGTGAATTCTGCTTAGCTGACCTAATTTTAAAAAATTTGCGCAGCTTGCACTGAGTCGCGCGCCCCGCCACGGTGGTCTAGTGGTTATGGCACTCGACTGCTGACCCGAAGGTCACGGGATCGAATCCCGGCCGCGGCGGCTGCATTTTCGATGGAAGCGAAAATGTTTGAGGTCCGTGTACTTAGATTTAGGTGCACATTAAGAACCCCAGGTGGTCGAAATTTCCGGAGCCCTCCACTACGGCGTCTCTCATAATAATATCGTGGTTTTGCGACGTTAAACCCCAGGTAATATTATTGCACTGAGTCGCGCAAACCTTGGCTAGAGCAGAGCTGGTCGGCACTTGGCTGGTCTTGGCTTGACTAGACACACGTGCATTCACACGACGATGCACGAAGTGTTCACGGGGTCACATTGGTAATCACGAGTATAGACTAGGCGTTGATCGGGTTCGATTGGGTATCGCTCGGCAGTCACAACACCAAATAGGTTAATTAGCTTAATCAGATTAATTGGAATAATTAGCATAATAGGTCTAATTTGCGCATTTGGAACTTGGTCTAGCTTAACTTGCATCCCTAGTCAAGCTAGCATTAATTATATCTTAATTAGCTTAATTATGCTAATGAGCTTAATTAGTATAATCTACATACTCGAGCATTCATCTCGACGAGCTTTCACCACAAGTCAATCTAAACCTAATGAGTTAATTAACGTAATTAATGCTAATTAGACTCATTCATCATTAATATATCGGTATCGCTCGGCATCTCTTGCCGAGCTCGGCATGACTACGCAGACTAGAATCTCAACTCGGCTTAATTAGGGCTAATTAGCCTTCTGGCTGTATTATGCTTGGCTAATTAGTTTTCATCGTGCTCAACTAAACTTAATTACAATTGGCTATGATTAACATGGCTTAACTAGGCACAGCTATGCTGAGTGCGCCGGCATAATGATGATTGTGTTTTGTCTACATCGCGAGTAATACAAAGCGTGGGCATAACTCTGCTGTAAAAAATATTAATATTATTTACGCTGCAGAGCCCCTAAATGCCGATTAGCACACATTCCAAATGTATTCAGCCTCTTCCTATATGCTTTCATTTGATGCATTACTATGTTCTCGACCTATTAATATATTGACCCGCACTATATTGACCCGCACTAATATATACCCGCACTTGGCAACTGCCTACAACGATCACTAATAAACTATAATCGTCATCTTTAATTGCTAGGTTCCATAGATTTTCCCCAAATTATCCCTGATTACTAATTATCGATAACTATCACTAAAGATAGTTGCATGTTACTATCTATCTCGGATGTTAATTTCATACATTGAATACCCTATATATATCATGTACATATCCTTCTATACTGAAAGATTTCCATCATAACCTTAAAATTGGTGAATTCATTACAAGTGATTACTTATATGGTCAGGGTGCAAATGTGCATAATGTTGCTGAGTAAACCTCACTCAGTGTGAATTCTTGGGGGTCATTGTCAACTCTGTTAATTTTTCACAGTAATTAAGCTAAAATACCCCTAATCACTAATTAGCAACCTAAGATTCTTATATCTTTGATCCTCTTCGTCTCCACTTCCATGTGATACATTACAACGCAATCCTCGGATTAGTTGATTCTTATTGACCCCTTTTCTATTTACTTCAAGGTGTAAGTATTAATAATGACAGAGTACAATTACCATATCTCTTATACCTTTGATTACTAATTAGCTATAACAGTATCTACTGCTAGTTACTTGCATGCGACAGCCATCTAATATTAATGGCGTGCATTGCAATACTATATCTAAATATATATATATATAATATACATGTCCTTCTATACTAACCGCTTTCACCAATAAGTTTTAAGTAAATTGTTAAATTCATTAGTACCCTTGACTACTTACACGCAGTGGAGCAAAATTCGTATCCGTATCAATATATCTTGTCAATTCTTACTTACTTTGAATTACGAGAAGCTATTCTCACTTTTTACCATCTGCTCTAATTAACCTAAGACTTCTCATTGCTAATTAACAACTTAAGACCTCCACAGTATTCATACCCTCCATATCTTTAGCAGCTTCAAGAAAAACAAGCTTATATAAAAACACTGACATTTTCACCTGTTTTAGGGCAACCGTAAACACTATGAAGCGTATGCACCCCTATAAGGCGGTTTCGCTGCAATGCACCTTAGGCAAAAGTTCCCGTCGAACCTCAGAAACTTCGCCGACATCCGCCAAACTTCACAGGTACGAATATTTAATCATCGAGATTGGGTCCCATCAGTGATTTAAGCAGGTGAGGGCGCATTGTTTTTATATAAATTTTTAAATTATCTCCTATGGAGTTTCACATAGCACATAAAAGTGGCTCTCGAACCCAGGAAGTTAATGGGAATAAAGCAAAACTTCTCGCACTGTGGCATAATGACTCCCATATTATATGGACGAAGTGATTTAAGCGTACATTGAAGCGTTACACTACAATAAATGTTCAAAGGTCGGTTCCCATTGAGTGACGCTGCCACTTAGCAGCCAACACAACAGATGGCGCTAGTTGTCGATGTCCCGAATTCCTGGACATGAGCTCCTGGCGATGATCAGGGTCATCCCATAATGGATGATCAGGATCAGGGTAATGGATCAGGGTCATCCCATAAGGACTAGACAGCAGTGCGTTGATGTCATATCAGGAAAGTGCATTGATATGACTTCGCCCTTTAGTGTGCGCCACTTTTGCTTCTGCATCAACTTGTTCGTTCCCAGCTATGCCACAGTGACTGGGAATCGATTGCAATGTAACGGTATGTCTGAATTGAGACGCCTCAAATTAGCATATTCGTTATGTCGCATACCAGATGACTGTACGCAGTTCCTTGCTTCATGTAATTGCTGATTAGTTGAAGGCGGCCGCGGCGGCTGCATTTTCGATGGAGGCGAAAATGTCTGAGGCCCGTGTACTTAGATTTATGTGCACGTTAAAGAACCCCAGATGGTCGAAATTTCCGGTGCCCTCCACTACAGCGTCTCTTATAATCATATCGTGGCTTTGGGACGTTAACCCCAGAAAAGAAAAATTTAGTTGAAGTGCCGGCTTGCAGTCGCAAAATAATGCGCATTCCGCGGGGCTCTGCTGCCCTATGTAGCGGGCAGCTTGTCGGACGCCGGTCAGCTCATCGGCAGTAGACGATGTACAAGTCTTGAAGCGTTTCGTGATGCCCATGTAAGCTACCGTGAGAGCTGCTGCTGAGGAGGTCTGTGTGACAGCCATCAGCAAAAATGTGCACTGTACATCCGTACATATAGGAAATGTACGATAAAACGAAATGCAAAGTCCAGCGGTTGGTATTTTCGACTTCTTTGGTATCCCAGGGATTGAAAGCCGCGAGGTCGGCTTCGGCATCGTCCAGAGAGGTATTGCGGGTATCACTTGCGGTGCATAATTTGAAGGCTGACACAAAATTTCGCGGCCGAGATAGCCTGCGGAATGGATTCCCGTGAATACGCGTAAATCATCTACCAAACCTCAACAGCGAATACAGCTTGGAAGGTAATTTATATGAATTTTGAAGTTCACGAGAATATGGGCGCGAGGCCCACCACTGGAGACGTGGGCGCTGCAATCGCTGTCTAGACTAGACAATCCGGAAAAGAGCTGTAAAAGTTATCGATGGCATGGTACTTTTCTGCTCCGTGCCACAGTGCGCTACGTACGAAATGAGCCAGGCGTGAGCTTTCACCTTTACCCTTACCCTGCTTTGCAGGAGCATGATGCCGCTGTCACCTGTCTTTTAATATTACTTCAAGGCCATGGGGTTAATATGGACACCGACCACGCATGTTCACACAAAAGCAAAACGTTTCAGCTTCCGCACGGGAGCCTTGTTCACAACGAAAAATGAATGCGCAAACAATCCTGTTATGTATGTTAAAATATGACGTAGCAACATTCGTACACGTGTCGAAAGTTGCCATCATTACGCCTAACCGTGTGCGCCGTTGTCTGGATTGTCAGAGGTTCAAGGTAAAGCCGAGAAGTCCAGTTATTTTCTCTCTCCGTTATTTTGCTTCTGCGTGCTCGGTCACTGCTGTTCGAACAAAGCTTCTTTCTTACATCATACACGTGCTGCTTGAATCATTGCTGAATGTTACCTGTTACCGACGAAACTCCTACCACAGTCTGCGTACACCCCTCCCCCCCTCCCCGGGGTGTTCATTTTAATTGTCCTCATGTGTTTTCCCGACCACACGGGTTTTCGTCCGACTCTCGACTTCAGACCACGGCGTCCCTTGCTTATAGATTATGTGTGTAGAATGAGCCCATAGCCAGTGTCATTTGTTCTTTTTGTTGTTTTACGCCGCAGGCGAAAACGTGGTCAGCTTCAAACACGGATTCACCTTCTAACAGCCGCGGCGAAGTGTCATACTCCTTATCAATGAAGCCGTAAAAGCTGGAAGCTGGTACTTTCACTCAAACTTAATGTTGCCATTTAGACCACGGTAAGCCACACCTTGCAGCATGCTCATTCAAGTGCGGAAAGTAATACGTTCGGCTGGAACACGGTGCATTTGCTATCGAAATCGAGCCCGATCGGGACCGTATTTTTCGATCGCGATTGGCCTTTTTGTACTAGCTGGAGAACTGAGTTAACCATCGAAAATTTTCATCTCTATGTGGCTAGATGGCGATCGAAAGTGCACCCTGTGACAACCGTAGAAAATTTGCACAGTAAGGAGCAACAGGCAATATTAAGATCATGCCGCAGAGAAACTTGTGCGCATGTTACCTACACAGCTACAACTCCGAATGAGGCACGCGCGTGCGCATGGCTCTC